>NW_027465039.1:67500-70800 GCF_043290135.1 Rhipicephalus microplus
GGCCAAGAAGGGCGCTTTTCAGCGCACGCTTGGACTCCAAAACTCTGCCGCGCCTTTTTCGGCTGCCGCAAATCGAGCAAACGGTGTGTTTCGGACGGCGTTTCGCTTCCGCTACTTGCGAGTGCTTTCGTGGTCCACCCCTCTATAAATACTCGGGAGGCGTCGAAGCCGGTTCTCCAAGCCGGACCCGTAGGTATCGTTGTGTGCTCGCTCTCATTGGCCCGCCTAACCAGAAAATGCCTGCGGTACACCCATTTGGATAAGAGTGCACGCAGATGCGGGCCTCGACGGCTACACATTTCCTCGGGCGGCCGCCTCCCGGCCTCCGTGGAGCGCGGGATGCACGGTCCCATCGACAAGCCTCTCCCGTTTTTACCGTGGCGTCGCGGTTCACCACGGCGGGCGGGTCGGTCTCCTCCGCATAAAAAGGGGGACCCCCGCTTTTTGTTCCACGAAATCGCACAAGCTTTTTTCGCATCCACGGTTTGCCACCGCACACCAAAATGCCGATCCGGCTGCCTACTTTAGCCAACAGGTGGAGCCAGGCGCGCCGTACTTGCGCGGCACTTCCCACGTCCACCGAAGTCGGTGCCAAGGACCACTTTCGGCGCCGGAGCCGCGTACGAGCCTACTCGAGGCGGAAGAACGAAGCCAGCAAGGGCCTGGCCGCAAGTGCGTTCAATTGTCGGGACGTCCAAGTCCCTCGTTCTTCCGTGCTTCCTCTTTCGGCAAGTCGTTGCGGCACCTTCCCAAAGCGCGCAGACCCGCTAATCGCGACGAGCGCGACGTGGCCGTGCCGCCTTTCCCTCGGCAGCAAGCAAAACGCCTGGCAACGTCGACGCTCCCCTAACCGCGATCTCGCACCGTGTTTCGTGTGGCGAATTCAAAAGCCGGCCGGCGCTGCTGCAACCATTACGGTCGGTACGCATACGCCGCGGAGGGCGGGACGGTCATCGGAGCGTGCGGTTCCTCCATCGAGTACTGCGCACCTCGGCCGTCGCATCGCCGTGCCATGACCGGCCGCGCGTCAACGCGAACCGGTGCCAGCGAGATCCCTCGCCTGCAAGAACCGACCGGCAGCCTCCGTCACCCGAGGACGCGGAGGCGCTTGCCGCGGACGGCGGGACGGTATGCACTGGTGCACAGCGGACCCGTCACATCGCCAGTTCCTTGACCGACCGCCGACGCTTGTGCCGTTCCTCTCGTACTTGGCAGTCGCCGCGCGATTGTCGGGTCTCGTTCTTGCACGCTCGAACGGTCGGGAGGGCACTCGGCTGGCGTTTCGGGAACGCGCAGCCTCGCCTTCTACCGACGTAACCACGACTCGCCGTTCGCGCTCCGCCGCTCCTGTTTACAGTACTAGGCGGTCCCGCAGCGGTCGGGTCGCGCATTTCGAGCGCTTCGAGCCACGGTGCAGTGGCGGGTCGAAAGCCGACCTATGAGTGCGTTGCGCCGTTTGTACCCGCGTCCGCCACCTGGCCGACCGTCCAAGGTCGCGGTGTTGGCGTCCGCTGGGCGCAACAATTTGTCACGGGGTGCCGCTCCACATTCAGGCAGCCCCGTGGGGAAAAGCCGACCCCGCGTCCAAACGGGGTCAGCGGCAGAAAGTGTCGGGCGCAGACGCAGCTGAGGCGCTCACCCTTCACAATCCGTTAATGATCCTTCCGCAGGTTCACCTACGGAAACCTTGTTACGACTTTTACTTCCTCTAAATGATCAAGTTTGGTCATCTTTCCAACAGACCGGCGCAACCGAAAGGCCGCGCCGGACATCGGTCCGAAGACCTCACTAAATCATTCAATCGGTAGTAGCGACGGGCGGTGTGTACAAAGGGCAGGGACGTAATCAACGCGAGCTTATGACTCGCGCTTACTGGGAATTCCTCGTTCAAGGGGAACAATTGCAAGCCCCTATCCCAATCACGAAAGAAGTTCCACGGGTTACCCAGTCTTTTCAGACAGGGATAAAGACACGCTGCTTCCTTCAGTGTAGCGCGCGTGCGGCCCCGGACATCTAAGGGCATCACAGACCTGTTATTGCTCTGTTTCGTGCGGCTAGGAGCCGCTTGTCCCTCTAAGAAGGTTGTAAGGTGCTGGGAACCCCGCACCTATTTAATAGGCTAGAGTCTCGTTCGTTATCGGAATTAACCAGACAAATCGCTCCACCAACTAAGAACGGCCATGCACCACCATCCACCGAATCAAGAAAGAGCTCTCAATCTGTCAATCCTCCCAGTGTCCGGGCCGGGTAAGTTTTCCCGTGTTGAGTCAAATTAAGCCGCAGGCTCCACTCCTGGTGGTGCCCTTCCGTCAATTCCTTTAAGTTTCAGCTTTGCAACCATACTTCCCCCGGAACCCAAATACTTTGGTTTCCCGGAAGCTGCCCGCCGAGTCATTTGAGTAACTCAGGCGGATCGCTGGTTGGCATCGTTTATGGTCAGAACTAGGGCGGTATCTGATCGCCTTCGAACCTCTGACTTTCGTTCTTGATCAATGAAAACATTCTTGGCAAATGCTTTCGCAGTAGTTCGTCTTGCGACGGTCCAAGAATTTCACCTCTAGCGCCGCAATACGAATGCCCCCGTCCGTCCCTCTTAATCATTACCTCGTATTCCAAAAACCAACAGAACAGAAACGAGGTCTTGTTCTATTATTCCATGCAAGTTTATTCAGGCGACTCGCCTGCGTTGAGCACTCTAATTTTTTCAAAGTAAAAGCACCGGCCATCTCGAGGCACACAATGAAGTGCACCAAGAAAGAACCGGCATGATGTTCAGTCCGAGCCGTCGCATCGGGTAGATGCACTACTCGTCTGGAACTGAGATCCAACTACGAGCTTTTTAACCGCAGCAGCTTTAGTATACGCTATTGGAGCTGGAATTACCGCGGCTGCTGGCACCAGACTTGCCCTCCAATTGATCCTCGTTAAAGGATTTAGAGTGTACTCATTTCAATTACGGGGCCTCAAAAGAGTCCCGTATTGTTATTTTTCGTCACTACCTCCCCGTGCCGGGAGTGGGTAATTTGCGCGCCTGCTGCCTTCCTTGGATGTGGTAGCCGTTTCTCAGGCTCCCTCTCCGGAATCGAACCCTGATTCTCCGTTACCCGTAACAACCATGGTAAGCAAGTAACCTACCATCGAAAGTTGATAAGGCAGACACTTGAAAGAAACGTCGCCGGCTCGTGGCCATGCGATCAGCACAAAGTTATCCAGAGTCACCACACAATACGGGCCGAAACCCGATCGATCTTGGTCTAATAAAAGCACCCGTTACCCAAAGGGCTCCAGGCTCACTGCATG
>NW_027465040.1:0-10000 GCF_043290135.1 Rhipicephalus microplus
CGCGTTTTTTTTTTTTCCTTCGCCCCGGCAGACGTGGTTCCCCCCCCCCCCCTCCGTCTTTCTTTTTGTTTTTTTTTTTCGCCGCGGCTGAAGTGGATTTTTCGGTGCCTCGACGCCCCGGTAGTCGCGGTTTTTCCGTTTCCGCACGGCCCCGGCTGACGCTGCTCGGTCACAGTCGCCTTTTGTGGTGATTGCAGACTTCTTGAGCGCGGGTGTTTTTTTTTTTTGTTGTTGTTGTTGTTTTATTACGCATTCGCTCCAGCAGACGCTGTTTAGACTTTTTGTTTCCTCTTTTATCCTGCGACGAGGTGACGAGGTTTATTCGGTGCCCCGCCGCCCCGGCTGAAGTGATTTTTCCTGTCCCGTGCCGCCCCGGCTGACGCGGTTGGGACTTCGCGTTTGTTCGGCCGCCACGGGTTTTGGCGCACTCGCTCGGTTGCTTGTTGTTGCCACTTGTTGCGAACCCAGGTTTCTTGAGCGAGCGCGGGCGTTTTTTCTTCCTTTCTTTCTTTGTTCTATGTGTTAGCGAATCGGCCTTTAATATCACACGAGGACTCACAACCAACAATTTTCAGTTTGAAGTGTAAAAAATCTGCAGGTGTTGACGTAACTGACTTGCCCCGTACCCTTGAGTACATCCATGAAGTTCTCGTAGTACTACTAAATCGCATTATTCCAAGTGGAGAAATTCCCATAAACTTGCAAACCTCTACACGAAAATCGGTGCGCGTGATAAAGTTGAAAATTATCGTCCGATATCAAATGTGCCTTCTATAACACAAATTCTAGGAAAAAAAAAAAAAAAAACACTTGTTCGCCGTTTTCTGCGCCGTGACTGGCAGCACTCCGGCGAAGCGAAACGGGGTCGATTCGAGCACGATATCGGCGTCTTTCGACGTGCTCGCCGGCGACCGTCGCACGAGTACGTCGCACGAGCGCGTCTGCCGGGGCGCCGTTTGCGAAGCCGACGCAAAAGTGGGAACCGCCGCTCGGATGATCGCCGCTTTCGGCAGAGTGAGTGTTGGCACTCCGGGGAAGCGAAACAGCGTGAATGCGCCCACGAAATCGGCGTATTTTGAAGTGCCCGCCGGCGACCGTCGCACGAGTACGGTAAACCGCGTCAGCCGGGGCGTAGTTCGGGACGCCGACGAAAAAGTGGGAAGCGCAACTCGGATCTTCGCCGTTTTTGCAGGAGTGAGTGGCGGCCCTCCTGCGAGACCAAGAAGCATCGATTCGTGCACGAATTCGGCGCCTTTCGACGTGATCGCCGGCGACCGTCGCTCGAGTAGGGCAAACCGCGTCTGCCGGGGCGGGCTTCGGGACGCCGATGCGAAAGTGGGAAACGCTGCTCGGATGTTCGCCGTTTTTGGCCGAGTGAGTGCTGGCACACGGGCGAAGCCAAACGGGGCCGATTACGGCACGATATCGGCGTCTTTCGACGTGCCCGCCGGCGACCGTCGCACGAGTACGGTAAACCGCGTCAGCCCGGGCGGAGTTCGGGACGCCGATGCGAAAGTGGAGAACGCCGCTCGGATCTTCGCCGTTTTTGGAGGAGTGAGTGGCGGCACTCCGGAGAAGCCAGGGAGCGCCAATTAGCGCACGATATCGGCGTCTTTCGACGCGCTCGCCGGCGACCGTCGCACGAGTAGGGCAAACCGCGTCTGCCGGGGCGGGGTTTACGACGCCGACGCAAAAGTGGGAACCGCCGCTCGGATGTTGGCCGTTTTTGGCAGAGTGAGTGCTGGCACTCCGGCGACGCGAAAGAGCGCGAATGCGCCCACGAAAGTGGCGTATTTGGACGTGCGTGACGGCGACCGCTGCAGGAGTACGAAAAACCACGTCAGCCGGGGCGAGCGACACACGGCGGTCTGGGTGCTTATCGCTGCTATTATAGGGGCACCCCGGCAGACGCAGAAAAAAAAAAAAAAATTTTCGACCTTCTTTTTTGCTGGTCGAGCTCGGGTAACCCAGGTCGCAATGGGAGCCGCGCACGAAAGCGGCGTCGCGAGACGCGTTCGCGGTCGCTAGTCGCACGAGCTCGGCAACCGCGTCAGCCGGCGCGGAGTTCGGGATGCCGACGGCTAAGTGGGTACCGCTGCTCGGATGTTCGCCGTTTTTGGCCGAGTGAGTGCTGGCACTCCGGTGAAGCCAAGGAGCGCCAATTCGTGCACGATATCGGCGTCTTTCGACGTGCCCGCCGGCCACCGCCGCACGAGTACGGCAAACCGCGTCTGCCGGGGCGGGGTTCGCGACGCGTACGCAATAGTGGGAACCGTCGCTCGGATGTTCGTCGTCTTTGGCCGAGCGAGTGCTGGCACTCCGGCGAAGCGAAACGGGGCCGATTCGGGCACGATATCGGCGTATTTCGACGTGCTCGCCGGCGACCGTCGCACGAGTACGGCAAAGCGCGTCTGCCGGGGCGAGGTTTGCGACGCCGACGAAAAAGTGGGAAGCGCCGCTCGGATCTTCGCCGTTTTTGCAGGAGTGAGTGGCGGCCCTCCTGCGAGACCAAGAAGCATCGACTCGCGCACGATATCGGTGTCTTTCGACGTGCCCGCCGGCCACCGCCGCACGAGTACGGCAAACCGCGTATGCCGGGGCGGGGTTGGCGACGCCGACGCAAAAGTGGGAACCGCCACTAGGATGTTCGCCGTTTTTGGCAGAGTGAGTGCTGGCACTCCGGCGAAGCGAAAGAGCGCGAATGCGCCCACGAAAGTGGCGTGTTTGGACGTGCTTGACGACGACCACCGCAGGAAAACGAAAAACCACGTCAGCCGGGGCGAGCGACCCATGGCGGTCTGGGTGCTTATCGCTGCTATTATAGGGGCACCCCGGCAGACGCAAAAAAAAAAAAAAAATTTTTTTCGACATTCTTTTTTGCTCGTCGACCTCGGGTGACCCAGGTCGCAGTGGGAGCCGCGCACGAAAGCGGCGTCGCGAGACGGCTTCGCGGTCGCTAGTCGCACGAGCTCGGCAACCGCGTCTGCCGGGGCGGAGTTCGGGACGCCGACGGCTAAGTGGGAACCGCCGCTCGGATGTTCGCCGTTTGTGGCCGAGTGAGTGCTGGCACTCCGGCGAAGCCAAACGGGGCCGATTCCGGCACGATATCGGCGTCTTTCTACGTGCTCGCCGGCGACCGTCGCACGAGTACGGCAAAGTGCGTCTGCCGGGGCGGGGTTTGCGACGCGTACGCAATAGTGAGAACCGTCGCTCGGATGTTCGTCGTCTTTCGCCGAGCCAGTGCTGGCAATCCGGCGAAGCCGAACGGAGCCGATTCGGGCACGATATCGGCGTCTTTCCACGTGCTCGCCGGCGACCGTCGCACGAGTACGGTAAACCGCGTCAGCCGGGGCGGAGTTCGGGACGCCGATGCGAAAGTGGGAAGCGCCGCTCGGATCTTCGCCGTTTTTGGAGGAGTCAGTGGCGGCACTCCGGTGAAGCCAAGGTGCGCCAATTCGCGCACGATATCGGCGTCTTTCGACGTGCCCGCCGGCCACCGTCGCACGAGTACGGCAAACCTCGTCTGCCGGGGCGGGGTTTGCGACGCCGACGCAAAAGTGGGAACCGCCGCTCGGATGTTCGCCGTTTTTGGCAGAGTGAGTGCTGGCACTCCGGCGAAGCGAAAGAGCGCGAATGCGCCCACGAAAGTGGCGTGTTTGGACGTGCTTGACGACGACCACCGCAGGAAAACGAAAAACCACGTCAGCCGGGGCGAGCGACCCATGGCGGTCTGGGTGCTTATCGCTGCTATTATAGGGGCACCCCGGCAGACGCAAAAAAAAAAAAAATTTTTTTCGACATTCTTTTTTGCTCGTCGACCTCGGGTGACCCAGGTCGCAGTGGGAGCCGCGCACGAAAGCGGCGTCGCGAGACGGCTTCGCGGTCGCTAGTCGCACGAGCTCGGCAACCGCGTCTGCCGGGGCGGAGTTCGGGACGCCGACGGCTAAGTGGGAACCGCCGCTCGGATGTTCGCCGTTTGTGGCCGAGTGAGTGCTGGCACTCCGGCGAAGCCAAACGGGGCCGATTCCGGCACGATATCGGCGTCTTTCTACGTGCTCGCCGGCGACCGTCGCACGAGTACGGCAAAGTGCGTCTGCCGGGGCGGGGTTTGCGACGCGTACGCAATAGTGAGAACCGTCGCTCGGATGTTCGTCGTCTTTCGCCGAGCCAGTGCTGGCACTCCGGCGAAGCCGAACGGAGCCGATTCGGGCACGATATCGGCGTCTTTCCACGTGCTCGCCGGCGACCGTCGCACGAGTACGGTAAACCGCGTCAGCCGGGGCGGAGTTCGGGACGCCGATGCGAAAGTGGGAAGCGCCGCTCGGATCTTCGCCGTTTTTGGAGGAGTCAGTGGCGGCACTCCGGTGAAGCCAAGGTGCGCCAATTCGCGCACGATATCGGCGTCTTTCGACGTGCCCGCCGGCCACCGTCGCACGAGTACGGCAAACCTCGTCTGCCGGGGCGGGGTTTGCGACGCCGACGCAAAAGTGGGAACCGCCGCTCGGATGTTCGCCGTTTTTGGCAGAGTGAGTGCTGGCACTCCGGCGAAGCGAAAGAGCGTGAATGCGCCCACGAAAGTAGCGTATTTGGACGTGCTTGACGGCGACCGCCGCAGGAGTACGAAAAACCACGTCAGCCGGGGCGAGCGACCCACGGCGGTCTGGGTGCTTATCGCTGCTATTATAGGGGCACCCCGGCAGACGCAGAAAGAAAAAAAAAAATGGGGACATGGCGTGCGTCACCGTGCGGCTTCGCAGCGTTGCCGAAGTCGCCGAGCCCTTCGACTGAGCCGAACGGCGGACAGGGAACGTTGGTCGGCCGTTCTAACCTGTCGGTGCCACGCCGAGACGTCGTTAAGGAAAACCGCGTCGTGGGCCTCTACGACGCCGTCGAGTCGTTGTACGTTTGGTGTCCAGCGTGTCGGCGGCGAGTAGCGGACACGTCGTTCACGACTTCGGTCTTTCGCAGTCGACGCGAACTTGCGGAGAGTCGTGGTGCCTCACGTTTTCGGCAGAAACCGCGGCGGAATTTTCCCGTGCGTGCGCGCACGACCTCGGTGCTGTGCCGTCAGCGTAGTGTTGCACAAACTCGTGGCCTACCCAAGGTGCGGTACGTTTGCGGCCGTATCCTCGGTGGGAATTTCGTGAGTAGGGTCGCAAATTCTACGACCTCGGCGGGTTTGAGAGCGACGTAGACTTGTGGCACGCTCAACATGCCACACGTTTCGGGGCACACCCGCGGTGAAATTTTCTCGAGTACGCTCGTATTAGGGCCCAAGGAGGTCTGGGTACTTATCGCTGCTATTATGTGGGGGTTCTCGTGAGCGGCGTACGCGAAAGCGACCGGGTGTCTGATATGCGGCGGGCTTCGGCCTCGTCAAGCGTGTCCTCGGGTCTGCTCCAGGGGAATCCACGGCAGTCGTCTGCAGCCTCATCCGCTTGATGCGTTAGGGGCTGGTTGTCGGACGGTGCCGTTTTACCACGATATCGAGGTGTGTTCCGTGTCGTCCTCGGGCGATTCAGATGCGAAAGCGCCGAAGACGCGGGCGTGACCCGTCGTCTGGCGGCTTTGCAGTCTCGGCTCCGTTGCTAGTTCCGGCCGGTCCACCGACAGTGCAGCGGGCTTGGGCAACCCGCACGGCGCGACCGAGTCGATGCAACGAAAAAGAGCGAGCATGAACGTGCTTCTTGCCGCACGGCTCCCACTCGTCTTTCGGGAAGGTTGTGCCGTAGCGAGCTCGAACGCCGTCATCTCGGAGTGCAAAATAAGCGTGTTGGGGCGCCTGAAGGTGGCCTCCGCCGCACACAGACTGCGTCCGGCCCGCCGAGGGCGAGGACGGACGCGCAGTCGAACGATTACCTGGTTGATCCTGCCAGTAATCATATGCTTGTCTCAAAGATTAAGCCATGCATGTCTAAGTACATGCCGAAATAAGGCGAAACCGCGAATGGCTCATTAAATCAGTTATGGTTCCTTAGATCGTTTCTTCCTACTTGGATAACTGTGGCAATTCTAGAGCTAATACATGCAGTGAGCCTGGAGCCCTTTGGGTAACGGGTGCTTTTATTAGACCAAGATCGATCGGGTTTCGGCCCGTATTGTGTGGTGACTCTGGATAACTTTGTGCTGATCGCATGGCCACGAGCCGGCGACGTTTCTTTCAAGTGTCTGCCTTATCAACTTTCGATGGTAGGTTACTTGCTTACCATGGTTGTTACGGGTAACGGAGAATCAGGGTTCGATTCCGGAGAGGGAGCCTGAGAAACGGCTACCACATCCAAGGAAGGCAGCAGGCGCGCAAATTACCCACTCCCGGCACGGGGAGGTAGTGACGAAAAATAACAATACGGGACTCTTTTGAGGCCCCGTAATTGAAATGAGTACACTCTAAATCCTTTAACGAGGATCAATTGGAGGGCAAGTCTGGTGCCAGCAGCCGCGGTAATTCCAGCTCCAATAGCGTATACTAAAGCTGCTGCGGTTAAAAAGCTCGTAGTTGGATCTCAGTTCCAGACGAGTAGTGCATCTACCCGATGCGACGGCTCGGACTGAACATCATGCCGGTTCTTTCTTGGTGCACTTCATTGTGTGCCTCGAGATGGCCGGTGCTTTTACTTTGAAAAAATTAGAGTGCTCAACGCAGGCGAGTCGCCTGAATAAACTTGCATGGAATAATAGAACAAGACCTCGTTTCTGTTCTGTTGGTTTTTGGAATACGAGGTAATGATTAAGAGGGACGGACGGGGGCATTCGTATTGCGGCGCTAGAGGTGAAATTCTTGGACCGTCGCAAGACGAACTACTGCGAAAGCATTTGCCAAGAATGTTTTCATTGATCAAGAACGAAAGTCAGAGGTTCGAAGGCGATCAGATACCGCCCTAGTTCTGACCATAAACGATGCCAACCAGCGATCCGCCTGAGTTACTCAAATGACTCGGCGGGCAGCTTCCGGGAAACCAAAGTATTTGGGTTCCGGGGGAAGTATGGTTGCAAAGCTGAAACTTAAAGGAATTGACGGAAGGGCACCACCAGGAGTGGAGCCTGCGGCTTAATTTGACTCAACACGGGAAAACTTACCCGGCCCGGACACTGGGAGGATTGACAGATTGAGAGCTCTTTCTTGATTCGGTGGATGGTGGTGCATGGCCGTTCTTAGTTGGTGGAGCGATTTGTCTGGTTAATTCCGATAACGAACGAGACTCTAGCCTATTAAATAGGTGCGGGGTTCCCAGCACCTTACAACCTTCTTAGAGGGACAAGCGGCTCCTAGCCGCACGAAACAGAGCAATAACAGGTCTGTGATGCCCTTAGATGTCCGGGGCCGCACGCGCGCTACACTGAAGGAAGCAGCGTGTCTTTATCCCTGTCTGAAAAGACTGGGTAACCCGTGGAACTTCTTTCGTGATTGGGATAGGGGCTTGCAATTGTTCCCCTTGAACGAGGAATTCCCAGTAAGCGCGAGTCATAAGCTCGCGTTGATTACGTCCCTGCCCTTTGTACACACCGCCCGTCGCTACTACCGATTGAATGATTTAGTGAGGTCTTCGGACCGATGTCCGGCGCGGCCTTTCGGTTGCGCCGGTCTGTTGGAAAGATGACCAAACTTGATCATTTAGAGGAAGTAAAAGTCGTAACAAGGTTTCCGTAGGTGAACCTGCGGAAGGATCATTAACGGATTGTGAAGGGTGAGCGCCTCAGCTGCGTCTGCGCCCGACACTTTCTGCCGCTGACCCCGTTTGGACGCGGGGTCGGCTTTTCCCCACGGGGCTGCCTGAATGTGGAGCGGCACCCCGTGACAAATTGTTGCGCCCAGCGGACGCCAACACCGCGACCTTGGACGGTCGGCCAGGTGGCGGACGCGGGTACAAACGGCGCAACGCACTCATAGGTCGGCTTTCGACCCGCCACTGCACCGTGGCTCGAAGCGCTCGAAATGCGCGACCCGACCGCTGCGGGACCGCCTAGTACTGTAAACAGGAGCGGCGGAGCGCGAACGGCGAGTCGTGGTTACGTCGGTAGAAGGCGAGGCTGCGCGTTCCCGAAACGCCAGCCGAGTGCCCTCCCGACCGTTCGAGCGTGCAAGAACGAGACCCGACAATCGCGCGGCGACTGCCAAGTACGAGAGGAACGGCACAAGCGTCGGCGGTCGGTCAAGGAACTGGCGATGTGACGGGTCCGCTGTGCACCAGTGCATACCGTCCCGCCGTCCGCGGCAAGCGCCTCCGCGTCCTCGGGTGACGGAGGCTGCCGGTCGGTTCTTGCAGGCGAGGGATCTCGCTGGCACCGGTTCGCGTTGACGCGCGGCCGGTCATGGCACGGCGATGCGACGGCCGAGGTGCGCAGTACTCGATGGAGGAACCGCACGCTCCGATGACCGTCCCGCCCTCCGCGGCGTATGCGTACCGACCGTAATGGTTGCAGCAGCGCCGGCCGGCTTTTGAATTCGCCACACGAAACACGGTGCGAGATCGCGGTTAGGGGAGCGTCGACGTTGCCAGGCGTTTTGCTTGCTGCCGAGGGAAAGGCGGCACGGCCACGTCGCGCTCGTCGCGATTAGCGGGTCTGCGCGCTTTGGGAAGGTGCCGCAACGACTTGCCGAAAGAGGAAGCACGGAAGAACGAGGGACTTGGACGTCCCGACAATTGAACGCACTTGCGGCCAGGCCCTTGCTGGCTTCGTTCTTCCGCCTCGAGTAGGCTCGTACGCGGCTCCGGCGCCGAAAGTGGTCCTTGGCACCGACTTCGGTGGACGTGGGAAGTGCCGCGCAAGTACGGCGCGCCTGGCTCCACCTGTTGGCTAAAGTAGGCAGCCGGATCGGCATTTTGGTGTGCGGTGGCAAACCGTGGATGCGAAAAAAGCTTGTGCGATTTCGTGGAACAAAAAGCGGGGGTCCCCCTTTTTATGCGGAGGAGACCGACCCGCCCGCCGTGGTGAACCGCGACGCCACGGTAAAAACGGGAGAGGCTTGTCGATGGGACCGTGCATCCCGCGCTCCACGGAGGCCGGGAGGCGGCCGCCCGAGGAAATGTGTAGCCGTCGAGGCCCGCATCTGCGTGCACTCTTATCCAAATGGGTGTACCGCAGGCATTTTCTGGTTAGGCGGGCCAATGAGAGCGAGCACACAACGATACCTACGGGTCCGGCTTGGAGAACCGGCTTCGACGCCTCCCGAGTATTTATAGAGGGGTGGACCACGAAAGCACTCGCAAGTAGCGGAAGCGAAACGCCGTCCGAAACACACCGTTTGCTCGATTTGCGGCAGCCGAAAAAGGCGCGGCAGAGTTTTGGAGTCCAAGCGTGCGCTGAAAAGCGCCCTTCTTGGCCACTGTTTGGCCGAGTGCCAGAAACGTTTGGTTTTGACTGTACGGAATTGAACAAACACTTTTTCACGACTCTAAGCGGTGGATCACTCGGTTCTCGGGTCGATGAAGAACGCAGCCAGCTGCGAGACTTGGTGTGAATTGCAGGACACACTGAGCACTGATTCTTTGAACGCACATTGCGGCCTTGGGTCTTCCCTTGGCTTCGTCTGTCTGAGGGTCGGATCACATATCAAGAGAGCCTTCGGCGCACAAGGGAACGTGAGCCGTCGACTCGTTTTGACCGCGTCGGCAACACGGACAGCACGCTGAACACCTCACAGCGAGCGCCAACAGCGGCCACTCAAGGGCGAGACGGTGGCGACCGTCGTGCCAGAGCCCAACCGAAACGGGGGCGACCGACTGCATTGAGGATGTGGCACCTCGTTGAGACCGCCGCAGGACTTCGAGTCGGAAGGAAGCCTGCAGGGAAAGTGCGGTCGAGGTTGCGTACTCCTCTCTGCGACCGGGCGCGCAAGAGCTGCGAGAGCCACGGACGCGCAACTTTAACGCACGGTAAACACGAGGAGCGAAAGCCGGCCAGCAAAGCTTCTCCAGCCGTGCGCAAAGTGCGCGAGATCGCAGCCTTGCGTTGCGCTTGTTGCCCTCGAAGTAAGCAGGGTGTCCCGTAGACCGGGCGC
>NW_027465040.1:17500-27500 GCF_043290135.1 Rhipicephalus microplus
CACTCACTCGATCGCCATGTCTGTTAGCCACAGTTTTCCCGGTGGTGCCGCACCCGGGCTCGCCCCGGCTGACGCAGTTTTCGCGCCGCCCCGGCTGACGCGGTTTCGTGCCGCCCCGGCAGACGCGGTTTTCGCGCCGCCCCGGCTGACGCGGTTTCGTGCCGCCCCGGCAGACGCGGTTTTTTGCCCGCCCCAGCTGACGCAGTTCGGACTTAGCACTTTTTGGCTGAGCCTTGCTGGCGGCCCACTCACTCGATCGCCATGTCTGTTTGCCACAGTTTTCCCGGTGGTGCCGCACCCGGGCTCGCCCCGGCAGACGCGTTTTTTTTTTTCTTTCGCCCGGCTGACGCAGTTTTCGCGCCGCCCCGGCAGACGCGGTTTTCGCGCCGCCCCGGCAGACGCGGTTTTTTGCGCCGCCCCGGCTGACGCGGTTTTTTGCCGCCCCGGCTGACGCAGTTCGGACTTGGCACTTTTTGGCTGAGCCTGGCTGGCGGCCCACTCACTCGATCGCCATGTCTGTTTGCCCACAGTTTTCCCGGTGGTGCCGCACCCGGGCTCGCCCCGGCTGACGCAGTTTTCGCGCCGCCCCGGCAGACGCGGTTTCGTGCCGCCCCGGCAGACGCGGTTTTTTTGCGCCGCCCCGGCTGACGCGGTTTTTTGCCGCCCCGGCTGACACCGGTTCGGACTTTGCACTTTGAGCCTGGCTGGCGGCCCACTCACTCGATCGCCATGTCTGTTTGCCACAGTTTTCCCGGTGGTGCCGCACCCGGGCTCGCCCCGGCTGACGCAGTTTTCGCGCCGCCCCGGCTGACGCGGTTTCGTGCCGCCCCGGCAGACGCGGTTTTTTGCGCCGCCCCGGCTGACGCGGTTTTTTGCCGCCCCGGCTGACACGGTTCGGACTTTGCACTTTTCGGCTGTGCCTGGCTGGCGGCCCACTCACTCGATCGCCATGTCTGTTTGCCACAGTTTTCCCGGTGGTGCCGCACCCGGGCTCGCCCCGGCAGACGCGTTTTTTTTTTTTTTTTCTTTCGCCCCGGCTGACGCAGTTTTCGCGCCGCCCCGGCTGACGCGGTTTCGTGCCGCCCCGGCAGACGCGGTTTTTTGCGCCGCCCCGGCTGACGTGGTTTTTGCCGCCCCGGCTGACGCAGTTCGGACTTTGCACTTTTTGGCTGAGCCTGGCTGGCGGCCCACTCACTCGATCGCCATGTCTGTTTGCCACAGTTTTCCCGGTGGTGCCGCACCCGGGCTCGCCCCGGCAGACGCGTTTTTTTTTTTTCCTTCGCCCCGGCAGACGTGGTTCCCCCCCCCCCCTCCGTCTTTCTTTTTGTTTTTTTTTTTCGCCGCGGCTGAAGTGGATTTTTCGGTGCCTCGACGCCCCGGTAGTCGCGGTTTTTCCGTTTCCGCACGGCCCCGGCTGACGCTGCTCGGTCACAGTCGCCTTTTGTGGTGATTGCAGACTTCTTGAGCGCGGGTGTTTTTTTTTTTTGTTGTTGTTGTTGTTTTATTACGCATTCGCTCCAGCAGACGCTGTTTAGACTTTTTGTTTCCTCTTTTATCCTGCGACGAGGTGACGAGGTTTATTCGGTGCCCCGCCGCCCCGGCTGAAGTGATTTTTCCTGTCCCGTGCCGCCCCGGCTGACGCGGTTGGGACTTCGCGTTTGTTCGGCCGCCACGGGTTTTGGCGCACTCGCTCGGTTGCTTGTTGTTGCCACTTGTTGCGAACCCAGGTTTCTTGAGCGAGCGCGGGCGTTTTTTCTTCCTTTCTTTCTTTGTTCTATGTGTTAGCGAATCGGCCTTTAATATCACACGAGGACTCACAACCAACAATTTTCAGTTTGAAGTGTAAAAAATCTGCAGGTGTTGACGTAACTGACTTGCCCCGTACCCTTGAGTACATCCATGAAGTTCTCGTAGTACTACTAAATCGCATTATTCCAAGTGGAGAAATTCCCATAAACTTGCAAACCTCTACACGAAAATCGGTGCGCGTGATAAAGTTGAAAATTATCGTCCGATATCAAATGTGCCTTCTATAACACAAATTCTAGGAAAAAAAAAAAAAAAAACACTTGTTCGCCGTTTTCTGCGCCGTGACTGGCAGCACTCCGGCGAAGCGAAACGGGGTCGATTCGAGCACGATATCGGCGTCTTTCGACGTGCTCGCCGGCGACCGTCGCACGAGTACGTCGCACGAGCGCGTCTGCCGGGGCGCCGTTTGCGAAGCCGACGCAAAAGTGGGAACCGCCGCTCGGATGATCGCCGCTTTCGGCAGAGTGAGTGTTGGCACTCCGGGGAAGCGAAACAGCGTGAATGCGCCCACGAAATCGGCGTATTTTGAAGTGCCCGCCGGCGACCGTCGCACGAGTACGGTAAACCGCGTCAGCCGGGGCGTAGTTCGGGACGCCGACGAAAAAGTGGGAAGCGCAACTCGGATCTTCGCCGTTTTTGCAGGAGTGAGTGGCGGCCCTCCTGCGAGACCAAGAAGCATCGATTCGTGCACGAATTCGGCGCCTTTCGACGTGATCGCCGGCGACCGTCGCTCGAGTAGGGCAAACCGCGTCTGCCGGGGCGGGCTTCGGGACGCCGATGCGAAAGTGGGAAACGCTGCTCGGATGTTCGCCGTTTTTGGCCGAGTGAGTGCTGGCACACGGGCGAAGCCAAACGGGGCCGATTACGGCACGATATCGGCGTCTTTCGACGTGCCCGCCGGCGACCGTCGCACGAGTACGGTAAACCGCGTCAGCCCGGGCGGAGTTCGGGACGCCGATGCGAAAGTGGAGAACGCCGCTCGGATCTTCGCCGTTTTTGGAGGAGTGAGTGGCGGCACTCCGGAGAAGCCAGGGAGCGCCAATTAGCGCACGATATCGGCGTCTTTCGACGCGCTCGCCGGCGACCGTCGCACGAGTAGGGCAAACCGCGTCTGCCGGGGCGGGGTTTACGACGCCGACGCAAAAGTGGGAACCGCCGCTCGGATGTTGGCCGTTTTTGGCAGAGTGAGTGCTGGCACTCCGGCGACGCGAAAGAGCGCGAATGCGCCCACGAAAGTGGCGTATTTGGACGTGCGTGACGGCGACCGCTGCAGGAGTACGAAAAACCACGTCAGCCGGGGCGAGCGACACACGGCGGTCTGGGTGCTTATCGCTGCTATTATAGGGGCACCCCGGCAGACGCAGAAAAAAAAAAAAAAATTTTCGACCTTCTTTTTTGCTGGTCGAGCTCGGGTAACCCAGGTCGCAATGGGAGCCGCGCACGAAAGCGGCGTCGCGAGACGCGTTCGCGGTCGCTAGTCGCACGAGCTCGGCAACCGCGTCAGCCGGCGCGGAGTTCGGGATGCCGACGGCTAAGTGGGTACCGCTGCTCGGATGTTCGCCGTTTTTGGCCGAGTGAGTGCTGGCACTCCGGTGAAGCCAAGGAGCGCCAATTCGTGCACGATATCGGCGTCTTTCGACGTGCCCGCCGGCCACCGCCGCACGAGTACGGCAAACCGCGTCTGCCGGGGCGGGGTTCGCGACGCGTACGCAATAGTGGGAACCGTCGCTCGGATGTTCGTCGTCTTTGGCCGAGCGAGTGCTGGCACTCCGGCGAAGCGAAACGGGGCCGATTCGGGCACGATATCGGCGTATTTCGACGTGCTCGCCGGCGACCGTCGCACGAGTACGGCAAAGCGCGTCTGCCGGGGCGAGGTTTGCGACGCCGACGAAAAAGTGGGAAGCGCCGCTCGGATCTTCGCCGTTTTTGCAGGAGTGAGTGGCGGCCCTCCTGCGAGACCAAGAAGCATCGACTCGCGCACGATATCGGTGTCTTTCGACGTGCCCGCCGGCCACCGCCGCACGAGTACGGCAAACCGCGTATGCCGGGGCGGGGTTGGCGACGCCGACGCAAAAGTGGGAACCGCCACTAGGATGTTCGCCGTTTTTGGCAGAGTGAGTGCTGGCACTCCGGCGAAGCGAAAGAGCGCGAATGCGCCCACGAAAGTGGCGTGTTTGGACGTGCTTGACGACGACCACCGCAGGAAAACGAAAAACCACGTCAGCCGGGGCGAGCGACCCATGGCGGTCTGGGTGCTTATCGCTGCTATTATAGGGGCACCCCGGCAGACGCAAAAAAAAAAAAAAAAATTTTTTTCGACATTCTTTTTTGCTCGTCGACCTCGGGTGACCCAGGTCGCAGTGGGAGCCGCGCACGAAAGCGGCGTCGCGAGACGGCTTCGCGGTCGCTAGTCGCACGAGCTCGGCAACCGCGTCTGCCGGGGCGGAGTTCGGGACGCCGACGGCTAAGTGGGAACCGCCGCTCGGATGTTCGCCGTTTGTGGCCGAGTGAGTGCTGGCACTCCGGCGAAGCCAAACGGGGCCGATTCCGGCACGATATCGGCGTCTTTCTACGTGCTCGCCGGCGACCGTCGCACGAGTACGGCAAAGTGCGTCTGCCGGGGCGGGGTTTGCGACGCGTACGCAATAGTGAGAACCGTCGCTCGGATGTTCGTCGTCTTTCGCCGAGCCAGTGCTGGCAATCCGGCGAAGCCGAACGGAGCCGATTCGGGCACGATATCGGCGTCTTTCCACGTGCTCGCCGGCGACCGTCGCACGAGTACGGTAAACCGCGTCAGCCGGGGCGGAGTTCGGGACGCCGATGCGAAAGTGGGAAGCGCCGCTCGGATCTTCGCCGTTTTTGGAGGAGTCAGTGGCGGCACTCCGGTGAAGCCAAGGTGCGCCAATTCGCGCACGATATCGGCGTCTTTCGACGTGCCCGCCGGCCACCGTCGCACGAGTACGGCAAACCTCGTCTGCCGGGGCGGGGTTTGCGACGCCGACGCAAAAGTGGGAACCGCCGCTCGGATGTTCGCCGTTTTTGGCAGAGTGAGTGCTGGCACTCCGGCGAAGCGAAAGAGCGCGAATGCGCCCACGAAAGTGGCGTGTTTGGACGTGCTTGACGACGACCACCGCAGGAAAACGAAAAACCACGTCAGCCGGGGCGAGCGACCCATGGCGGTCTGGGTGCTTATCGCTGCTATTATAGGGGCACCCCGGCAGACGCAAAAAAAAAAAAAATTTTTTTCGACATTCTTTTTTGCTCGTCGACCTCGGGTGACCCAGGTCGCAGTGGGAGCCGCGCACGAAAGCGGCGTCGCGAGACGGCTTCGCGGTCGCTAGTCGCACGAGCTCGGCAACCGCGTCTGCCGGGGCGGAGTTCGGGACGCCGACGGCTAAGTGGGAACCGCCGCTCGGATGTTCGCCGTTTGTGGCCGAGTGAGTGCTGGCACTCCGGCGAAGCCAAACGGGGCCGATTCCGGCACGATATCGGCGTCTTTCTACGTGCTCGCCGGCGACCGTCGCACGAGTACGGCAAAGTGCGTCTGCCGGGGCGGGGTTTGCGACGCGTACGCAATAGTGAGAACCGTCGCTCGGATGTTCGTCGTCTTTCGCCGAGCCAGTGCTGGCACTCCGGCGAAGCCGAACGGAGCCGATTCGGGCACGATATCGGCGTCTTTCCACGTGCTCGCCGGCGACCGTCGCACGAGTACGGTAAACCGCGTCAGCCGGGGCGGAGTTCGGGACGCCGATGCGAAAGTGGGAAGCGCCGCTCGGATCTTCGCCGTTTTTGGAGGAGTCAGTGGCGGCACTCCGGTGAAGCCAAGGTGCGCCAATTCGCGCACGATATCGGCGTCTTTCGACGTGCCCGCCGGCCACCGTCGCACGAGTACGGCAAACCTCGTCTGCCGGGGCGGGGTTTGCGACGCCGACGCAAAAGTGGGAACCGCCGCTCGGATGTTCGCCGTTTTTGGCAGAGTGAGTGCTGGCACTCCGGCGAAGCGAAAGAGCGTGAATGCGCCCACGAAAGTAGCGTATTTGGACGTGCTTGACGGCGACCGCCGCAGGAGTACGAAAAACCACGTCAGCCGGGGCGAGCGACCCACGGCGGTCTGGGTGCTTATCGCTGCTATTATAGGGGCACCCCGGCAGACGCAGAAAGAAAAAAAAAAATGGGGACATGGCGTGCGTCACCGTGCGGCTTCGCAGCGTTGCCGAAGTCGCCGAGCCCTTCGACTGAGCCGAACGGCGGACAGGGAACGTTGGTCGGCCGTTCTAACCTGTCGGTGCCACGCCGAGACGTCGTTAAGGAAAACCGCGTCGTGGGCCTCTACGACGCCGTCGAGTCGTTGTACGTTTGGTGTCCAGCGTGTCGGCGGCGAGTAGCGGACACGTCGTTCACGACTTCGGTCTTTCGCAGTCGACGCGAACTTGCGGAGAGTCGTGGTGCCTCACGTTTTCGGCAGAAACCGCGGCGGAATTTTCCCGTGCGTGCGCGCACGACCTCGGTGCTGTGCCGTCAGCGTAGTGTTGCACAAACTCGTGGCCTACCCAAGGTGCGGTACGTTTGCGGCCGTATCCTCGGTGGGAATTTCGTGAGTAGGGTCGCAAATTCTACGACCTCGGCGGGTTTGAGAGCGACGTAGACTTGTGGCACGCTCAACATGCCACACGTTTCGGGGCACACCCGCGCGTGAAATTTTCTCGAGTACGCTCGTATTAGGGCCCAAGGAGGTCTGGGTACTTATCGCTGCTATTATGTGGGGGTTCTCGTGAGCGGCGTACGCGAAAGCGACCGGGTGTCTGATATGCGGCGGGCTTCGGCCTCGTCAAGCGTGTCCTCGGGTCTGCTCCAGGGGAATCCACGGCAGTCGTCTGCAGCCTCATCCGCTTGATGCGTTAGGGGCTGGTTGTCGGACGGTGCCGTTTTACCACGATATCGAGGTGTGTTCCGTGTCGTCCTCGGGCGATTCAGATGCGAAAGCGCCGAAGACGCGGGCGTGACCCGTCGTCTGGCGGCTTTGCAGTCTCGGCTCCGTTGCTAGTTCCGGCCGGTCCACCGACAGTGCAGCGGGCTTGGGCAACCCGCACGGCGCGACCGAGTCGATGCAACGAAAAAGAGCGAGCATGAACGTGCTTCTTGCCGCACGGCTCCCACTCGTCTTTCGGGAAGGTTGTGCCGTAGCGAGCTCGAACGCCGTCATCTCGGAGTGCAAAATAAGCGTGTTGGGGCGCCTGAAGGTGGCCTCCGCCGCACACAGACTGCGTCCGGCCCGCCGAGGGCGAGGACGGACGCGCAGTCGAACGATTACCTGGTTGATCCTGCCAGTAATCATATGCTTGTCTCAAAGATTAAGCCATGCATGTCTAAGTACATGCCGAAATAAGGCGAAACCGCGAATGGCTCATTAAATCAGTTATGGTTCCTTAGATCGTTTCTTCCTACTTGGATAACTGTGGCAATTCTAGAGCTAATACATGCAGTGAGCCTGGAGCCCTTTGGGTAACGGGTGCTTTTATTAGACCAAGATCGATCGGGTTTCGGCCCGTATTGTGTGGTGACTCTGGATAACTTTGTGCTGATCGCATGGCCACGAGCCGGCGACGTTTCTTTCAAGTGTCTGCCTTATCAACTTTCGATGGTAGGTTACTTGCTTACCATGGTTGTTACGGGTAACGGAGAATCAGGGTTCGATTCCGGAGAGGGAGCCTGAGAAACGGCTACCACATCCAAGGAAGGCAGCAGGCGCGCAAATTACCCACTCCCGGCACGGGGAGGTAGTGACGAAAAATAACAATACGGGACTCTTTTGAGGCCCCGTAATTGAAATGAGTACACTCTAAATCCTTTAACGAGGATCAATTGGAGGGCAAGTCTGGTGCCAGCAGCCGCGGTAATTCCAGCTCCAATAGCGTATACTAAAGCTGCTGCGGTTAAAAAGCTCGTAGTTGGATCTCAGTTCCAGACGAGTAGTGCATCTACCCGATGCGACGGCTCGGACTGAACATCATGCCGGTTCTTTCTTGGTGCACTTCATTGTGTGCCTCGAGATGGCCGGTGCTTTTACTTTGAAAAAATTAGAGTGCTCAACGCAGGCGAGTCGCCTGAATAAACTTGCATGGAATAATAGAACAAGACCTCGTTTCTGTTCTGTTGGTTTTTGGAATACGAGGTAATGATTAAGAGGGACGGACGGGGGCATTCGTATTGCGGCGCTAGAGGTGAAATTCTTGGACCGTCGCAAGACGAACTACTGCGAAAGCATTTGCCAAGAATGTTTTCATTGATCAAGAACGAAAGTCAGAGGTTCGAAGGCGATCAGATACCGCCCTAGTTCTGACCATAAACGATGCCAACCAGCGATCCGCCTGAGTTACTCAAATGACTCGGCGGGCAGCTTCCGGGAAACCAAAGTATTTGGGTTCCGGGGGAAGTATGGTTGCAAAGCTGAAACTTAAAGGAATTGACGGAAGGGCACCACCAGGAGTGGAGCCTGCGGCTTAATTTGACTCAACACGGGAAAACTTACCCGGCCCGGACACTGGGAGGATTGACAGATTGAGAGCTCTTTCTTGATTCGGTGGATGGTGGTGCATGGCCGTTCTTAGTTGGTGGAGCGATTTGTCTGGTTAATTCCGATAACGAACGAGACTCTAGCCTATTAAATAGGTGCGGGGTTCCCAGCACCTTACAACCTTCTTAGAGGGACAAGCGGCTCCTAGCCGCACGAAACAGAGCAATAACAGGTCTGTGATGCCCTTAGATGTCCGGGGCCGCACGCGCGCTACACTGAAGGAAGCAGCGTGTCTTTATCCCTGTCTGAAAAGACTGGGTAACCCGTGGAACTTCTTTCGTGATTGGGATAGGGGCTTGCAATTGTTCCCCTTGAACGAGGAATTCCCAGTAAGCGCGAGTCATAAGCTCGCGTTGATTACGTCCCTGCCCTTTGTACACACCGCCCGTCGCTACTACCGATTGAATGATTTAGTGAGGTCTTCGGACCGATGTCCGGCGCGGCCTTTCGGTTGCGCCGGTCTGTTGGAAAGATGACCAAACTTGATCATTTAGAGGAAGTAAAAGTCGTAACAAGGTTTCCGTAGGTGAACCTGCGGAAGGATCATTAACGGATTGTGAAGGGTGAGCGCCTCAGCTGCGTCTGCGCCCGACACTTTCTGCCGCTGACCCCGTTTGGACGCGGGGTCGGCTTTTCCCCACGGGGCTGCCTGAATGTGGAGCGGCACCCCGTGACAAATTGTTGCGCCCAGCGGACGCCAACACCGCGACCTTGGACGGTCGGCCAGGTGGCGGACGCGGGTACAAACGGCGCAACGCACTCATAGGTCGGCTTTCGACCCGCCACTGCACCGTGGCTCGAAGCGCTCGAAATGCGCGACCCGACCGCTGCGGGACCGCCTAGTACTGTAAACAGGAGCGGCGGAGCGCGAACGGCGAGTCGTGGTTACGTCGGTAGAAGGCGAGGCTGCGCGTTCCCGAAACGCCAGCCGAGTGCCCTCCCGACCGTTCGAGCGTGCAAGAACGAGACCCGACAATCGCGCGGCGACTGCCAAGTACGAGAGGAACGGCACAAGCGTCGGCGGTCGGTCAAGGAACTGGCGATGTGACGGGTCCGCTGTGCACCAGTGCATACCGTCCCGCCGTCCGCGGCAAGCGCCTCCGCGTCCTCGGGTGACGGAGGCTGCCGGTCGGTTCTTGCAGGCGAGGGATCTCGCTGGCACCGGTTCGCGTTGACGCGCGGCCGGTCATGGCACGGCGATGCGACGGCCGAGGTGCGCAGTACTCGATGGAGGAACCGCACGCTCCGATGACCGTCCCGCCCTCCGCGGCGTATGCGTACCGACCGTAATGGTTGCAGCAGCGCCGGCCGGCTTTTGAATTCGCCACACGAAACACGGTGCGAGATCGCGGTTAGGGGAGCGTCGACGTTGCCAGGCGTTTTGCTTGCTGCCGAGGGAAAGGCGGCACGGCCACGTCGCGCTCGTCGCGATTAGCGGGTCTGCGCGCTTTGGGAAGGTGCCGCAACGACTTGCCGAAAGAGGAAGCACGGAAGAACGAGGGACTTGGACGTCCCGACAATTGAACGCACTTGCGGCCAGGCCCTTGCTGGCTTCGTTCTTCCGCCTCGAGTAGGCTCGTACGCGGCTCCGGCGCCGAAAGTGGTCCTTGGCACCGA
>NW_027465040.1:35000-47500 GCF_043290135.1 Rhipicephalus microplus
TGTACGCAGGTGTCCTAAGGCAGTTTTTTTTTTTTTTCCTCATTTTGATGTCGCCCCGGCTGACGTGGTTTTCGTTTTTCCGTGCCGCCCCGGCTGACGCGGTTTTCGTTTTTCCGTGCCGCCCCGGCTGACGCAGTTTTTGCGCCGCCCCGGCTGACGCGGTTTTCGCGCCGCCCCGGCTGACGCGGTTCCGACTTTGCACTTTTTGGCTCACCCCGGCTGGCGGCCCACTCACTCGATCGCCAGGTCTGTTTGCCCCGGTGGTTCCACCGCCAGGCTTAAGCGCGAACTTTTTTTGTTTGTTTTCTTTTGATTAAGCGCAAGCTTTTTTCTTTGTTTTCTTTTGATTAAGCGCGGGCTTTTTTCTTTGTTTTTTTTGCATTCGCCCCGGCAGACGCGGTTTTTGCGCCGCCCCGGCTGACGCGGTTTTTGCCGCCCCGGCTGACGCAGTTCGGACTTAGCACTTTTCGGCTGTGCCTGGCTGGCGGCCCACTCACTCGATCGCCATGTCTGTTTGCCACAGTTTTCCCGGTGGTGCCGCACCCGGGCTCGCCCCGGCTGACGCGGTTTCGTGCCGCCCCGGCAGACGCGGTTTTCGCGCCGCCCCGGCTGACGCGGTTTCGTGCCGCCCCGGCAGACGCGGTTTTTTGCCGCCCCGGCTGACGCAGTTCGGACTTGGCACTTTTTGGCTGAGCCTTGCTGGCGGCCCACTCACTCGATCGCCATGTCTGTTTGCCACAGTTTTCCCGGTGGTGCCGCACCCGGGCTCGCCCCGGCAGACGCGTTTTTTTTTTCTTTCGCCCCGGCTGACGCAGTTTTCGCGCCGCCCCGGCAGACGCGGTTTTCGCGCCGCCCCGGCAGACGCGGTTTTTTGCGCCGCCCCGGCTGACGCAGTTCGGACTTGGCACTTTTTGGCTGAGCCTGGCTGGCGGCCCACTCACTCGATCGCCATGTCTGTTTGCCACAGTTTTCCCGGTGGTGCCGCACCCGGGCTCGCCCCGGCTGACGCAGTTTTCGCGCCGCCCCGGCTGACGCGGTTTCGTGCCGCCCCGGCAGACGCGGTTTTTTGCGCCGCCCCGGCTGACGCGGTTTTTTGCCGCCCCGGCTGACGCAGTTCGGACTTGGCACTTTTCGGCTGTGCCTGGCTGGCGGCCCACTCACTCGATCGCCATGTCTGTTTGCCACAGTTTTCCCGGTGGTGCCGCACCCGGGCTCGCCCCGGCAGACGCGTTTTTTTTTTTCTTTCGCCCCGGCTGACGCAGTTTTCGCGCCGCCCCGGCTGACGCGGTTTCGTGCCGCCCCGGCAGACGCGGTTTTTTGCGCCGCCCCGGCTGACGCGGTTTTTGCCGCCCCGGCTGACGCAGTTCGGACTTAGCACTTTTTGGCTGAGCCTGGCTGGTGGCCCACTCACTCGATCGCCATGTCTGTTAGCCACAGTTTTCCCGGTGGTGCCGCACCCGGGCTCGCCCCGGCTGACGCAGTTTTCGCGCCGCCCCGGCTGACGCGGTTTCGTGCCGCCCCGGCAGACGCGGTTTTCGCGCCGCCCCGGCTGACGCGGTTTTTGCCGCCCCGGCTGACGCAGTTCGGACTTAGCACTTTTCGGCTGTGCCTGGCTGGCGGCCCACTCACTCGATCGCCATGTCTGTTTGCCACAGTTTTCCCGGTGGTGCCGCACCCGGGCTCGCCCCGGCTGACGCAGTTTTCGCGCCGCCCCGGCTGACGCGGTTTCGTGCCGCCCCGGCAGACGCGGTTTTCGCGCCGCCCCGGCTGACGCGGTTTCGTGCCGCCCCGGCAGACGCGGTTTTTTGCCGCCCCAGCTGACGCAGTTCGGACTTAGCACTTTTTGGCTGAGCCTTGCTGGCGGCCCACTCACTCGATCGCCATGTCTGTTTGCCACAGTTTTCCCGGTGGTGCCGCACCCGGGCTCGCCCCGGCAGACGCGTTTTTTTTTTTCTTTCGCCCCGGCTGACGCAGTTTTCGCGCCGCCCCGGCAGACGCGGTTTTCGCGCCGCCCCGGCAGACGCGGTTTTTTGCGCCGCCCCGGCTGACGCGGTTTTTTGCCGCCCCGGCTGACGCAGTTCGGACTTGGCACTTTTTGGCTGAGCCTGGCTGGCGGCCCACTCACTCGATCGCCATGTCTGTTTGCCACAGTTTTCCCGGTGGTGCCGCACCCGGGCTCGCCCCGGCTGACGCAGTTTTCGCGCCGCCCCGGCTGACGCGGTTTCGTGCCGCCCCGGCAGACGCGGTTTTTTGCGCCGCCCCGGCTGACGCGGTTTTTTGCCGCCCCGGCTGACACGGTTCGGACTTTGCACTTTTCGGCTGTGCCTGGCTGGCGGCCCACTCACTCGATCGCCATGTCTGTTTGCCACAGTTTTCCCGGTGGTGCCGCACCCGGGCTCGCCCCGGCAGACGCGTTTTTTTTTTTTTTTTCTTTCGCCCCGGCTGACGCAGTTTTCGCGCCGCCCCGGCTGACGCGGTTTCGTGCCGCCCCGGCAGACGCGGTTTTTTGCGCCGCCCCGGCTGACGTAGTTTTTGCCGCCCCGGCTGACGCAGTTCGGACTTTGCACTTTTTGGCTGAGCCTGGCTGGCGGCCCACTCACTCGATCGCCATGTCTGTTTGCCACAGTTTTCCCGGTGGTGCCGCACCCGGGCTCGCCCCGGCAGACGCGTTTTTTTTTTTCCTTCGCCCCGGCAGACGTGGTTCCCCCCCCCCCCTCCGTCTTTCTTTTTGTTTTTTTTTTTCGCCGCGGCTGAAGTGGATTTTTCGGTGCCTCGACGCCCCGGTAGTCGCGGTTTTTCCGTTTCCGCACGGCCCCGGCTGACGCTGCTCGGTCACAGTCGCCTTTTGTGGTGATTGCAGACTTCTTGAGCGCGGGTGTTTTTTTTTTTTTTTGTTGTTGTTGTTTTATTACGCATTCGCTCCAGCAGACGCTGTTTAGACTTTTTGTTTCCTCTTTTATCCTGCGACGAGGTGACGAGGTTTATTCGGTGCCCCGCCGCCCCGGCTGAAGTGATTTTTCCTGTCCCGTGCCGCCCCGGCTGACGCGGTTGGGACTTCGCGTTTGTTCGGCCGCCACGGGTTTTGGCGCACTCGCTCGGTTGCTTGTTGTTGCCACTTGTTGCGAACCCAGGTTTCTTGAGCGAGCGCGGGCGTTTTTTCTTCCTTTCTTTCTTTGTTCTATGTGTTAGCGAATCGGCCTTTAATATCACACGAGGACTCACAACCAACAATTTTCAGTTTGAAGTGTAAAAAATCTGCAGGTGTTGACGTAACTGACTTGCCCCGTACCCTTGAGTACATCCATGAAGTTCTCGTAGTACTACTAAATCGCATTATTCCAAGTGGAGAAATTCCCATAAACTTGCAAACCTCTACACGAAAATCGGTGCGCGTGATAAAGTTGAAAATTATCGTCCGATATCAAATGTGCCTTCTATAACACAAATTCTAGGAAAAAAAAAAAAAAAACACTTGTTCGCCGTTTTCTGCGCCGTGACTGGCAGCACTCCGGCGAAGCGAAACGGGGTCGATTCGAGCACGATATCGGCGTCTTTCGACGTGCTCGCCGGCGACCGTCGCACGAGTACGTCGCACGAGCGCGTCTGCCGGGGCGCCGTTTGCGAAGCCGACGCAAAAGTGGGAACCGCCGCTCGGATGATCGCCGCTTTCGGCAGAGTGAGTGTTGGCACTCCGGGGAAGCGAAACAGCGTGAATGCGCCCACGAAATCGGCGTATTTTGAAGTGCCCGCCGGCGACCGTCGCACGAGTACGGTAAACCGCGTCAGCCGGGGCGTAGTTCGGGACGCCGACGAAAAAGTGGGAAGCGCAACTCGGATCTTCGCCGTTTTTGCAGGAGTGAGTGGCGGCCCTCCTGCGAGACCAAGAAGCATCGATTCGTGCACGAATTCGGCGCCTTTCGACGTGATCGCCGGCGACCGTCGCTCGAGTAGGGCAAACCGCGTCTGCCGGGGCGGGCTTCGGGACGCCGATGCGAAAGTGGGAAACGCTGCTCGGATGTTCGCCGTTTTTGGCCGAGTGAGTGCTGGCACACGGGCGAAGCCAAACGGGGCCGATTACGGCACGATATCGGCGTCTTTCGACGTGCCCGCCGGCGACCGTCGCACGAGTACGGTAAACCGCGTCAGCCCGGGCGGAGTTCGGGACGCCGATGCGAAAGTGGAGAACGCCGCTCGGATCTTCGCCGTTTTTGGAGGAGTGAGTGGCGGCACTCCGGAGAAGCCAAGGAGCGCCAATTAGCGCACGATATCGGCGTCTTTCGACGCGCTCGCCGGCGACCGTCGCACGAGTAGGGCAAACCGCGTCTGCCGGGGCGGGGTTTACGACGCCGACGCAAAAGTGGGAACCGCCGCTCGGATGTTGGCCGTTTTTGGCAGAGTGAGTGCTGGCACTCCGGCGACGCGAAAGAGCGCGAATGCGCCCACGAAAGTGGCGTATTTGGACGTGCGTGACGGCGACCGCTGCAGGAGTACGAAAAACCACGTCAGCCGGGGCGAGCGACACACGGCGGTCTGGGTGCTTATCGCTGCTATTATAGGGGCACCCCGGCAGACGCAGAAAAAAAAAAAATTTTCGACCTTCTTTTTTGCTGGTCGAGCTCGGGTAACCCAGGTCGCAATGGGAGCCGCGCACGAAAGCGGCGTCGCGAGACGCGTTCGCGGTCGCTAGTCGCACGAGCTCGGCAACCGCGTCAGCCGGCGCGGAGTTCGGGATGCCGACGGCTAAGTGGGTACCGCTGCTCGGATGTTCGCCGTTTTTGGCCGAGTGAGTGCTGGCACTCCGGTGAAGCCAAGGAGCGCCAATTCGTGCACGATATCGGCGTCTTTCGACGTGCCCGCCGGCCACCGCCGCACGAGTACGGCAAACCGCGTCTGCCGGGGCGGGGTTCGCGACGCGTACGCAATAGTGGGAACCGTCGCTCGGATGTTCGTCGTCTTTGGCCGAGCGAGTGCTGGCACTCCGGCGAAGCGAAACGGGGCCGATTCGGGCACGATATCGGCGTATTTCGACGTGCTCGCCGGCGACCGTCGCACGAGTACGGCAAAGCGCGTCTGCCGGGGCGAGGTTTGCGACGCCGACGAAAAAGTGGGAAGCGCCGCTCGGATCTTCGCCGTTTTTGCAGGAGTGAGTGGCGGCCCTCCTGCGAGACCAAGAAGCATCGACTCGCGCACGATATCGGTGTCTTTCGACGTGCCCGCCGGCCACCGCCGCACGAGTACGGCAAACCGCGTATGCCGGGGCGGGGTTGGCGACGCCGACGCAAAAGTGGGAACCGCCACTAGGATGTTCGCCGTTTTTGGCAGAGTGAGTGCTGGCACTCCGGCGAAGCGAAAGAGCGCGAATGCGCCCACGAAAGTGGCGTGTTTGGACGTGCTTGACGACGACCACCGCAGGAAAACGAAAAACCACGTCAGCCGGGGCGAGCGACCCATGGCGGTCTGGGTGCTTATCGCTGCTATTATAGGGGCACCCCGGCAGACGCAAAAAAAAAAAAAAAAATTTTTTTCGACATTCTTTTTTGCTCGTCGACCTCGGGTGACCCAGGTCGCAGTGGGAGCCGCGCACGAAAGCGGCGTCGCGAGACGGCTTCGCGGTCGCTAGTCGCACGAGCTCGGCAACCGCGTCTGCCGGGGCGGAGTTCGGGACGCCGACGGCTAAGTGGGAACCGCCGCTCGGATGTTCGCCGTTTGTGGCCGAGTGAGTGCTGGCACTCCGGCGAAGCCAAACGGGGCCGATTCCGGCACGATATCGGCGTCTTTCTACGTGCTCGCCGGCGACCGTCGCACGAGTACGGCAAAGTGCGTCTGCCGGGGCGGGGTTTGCGACGCGTACGCAATAGTGAGAACCGTCGCTCGGATGTTCGTCGTCTTTCGCCGAGCCAGTGCTGGCAATCCGGCGAAGCCGAACGGAGCCGATTCGGGCACGATATCGGCGTCTTTCCACGTGCTCGCCGGCGACCGTCGCACGAGTACGGTAAACCGCGTCAGCCGGGGCGGAGTTCGGGACGCCGATGCGAAAGTGGGAAGCGCCGCTCGGATCTTCGCCGTTTTTGGAGGAGTCAGTGGCGGCACTCCGGTGAAGCCAAGGTGCGCCAATTCGCGCACGATATCGGCGTCTTTCGACGTGCCCGCCGGCCACCGTCGCACGAGTACGGCAAACCTCGTCTGCCGGGGCGGGGTTTGCGACGCCGACGCAAAAGTGGGAACCGCCGCTCGGATGTTCGCCGTTTTTGGCAGAGTGAGTGCTGGCACTCCGGCGAAGCGAAAGAGCGCGAATGCGCCCACGAAAGTGGCGTGTTTGGACGTGCTTGACGACGACCACCGCAGGAAAACGAAAAACCACGTCAGCCGGGGCGAGCGACCCATGGCGGTCTGGGTGCTTATCGCTGCTATTATAGGGGCACCCCGGCAGACGCAAAAAAAAAAAATTTTTTTTCGACATTCTTTTTTGCTCGTCGACCTCGGGTGACCCAGGTCGCAGTGGGAGCCGCGCACGAAAGCGGCGTCGCGAGACGGCTTCGCGGTCGCTAGTCGCACGAGCTCGGCAACCGCGTCTGCCGGGGCGGAGTTCGGGACGCCGACGGCTAAGTGGGAACCGCCGCTCGGATGTTCGCCGTTTGTGGCCGAGTGAGTGCTGGCACTCCGGCGAAGCCAAACGGGGCCGATTCCGGCACGATATCGGCGTCTTTCTACGTGCTCGCCGGCGACCGTCGCACGAGTACGGCAAAGTGCGTCTGCCGGGGCGGGGTTTGCGACGCGTACGCAATAGTGAGAACCGTCGCTCGGATGTTCGTCGTCTTTCGCCGAGCCAGTGCTGGCACTCCGGCGAAGCCGAACGGAGCCGATTCGGGCACGATATCGGCGTCTTTCCACGTGCTCGCCGGCGACCGTCGCACGAGTACGGTAAACCGCGTCAGCCGGGGCGGAGTTCGGGACGCCGATGCGAAAGTGGGAAGCGCCGCTCGGATCTTCGCCGTTTTTGGAGGAGTCAGTGGCGGCACTCCGGTGAAGCCAAGGTGCGCCAATTCGCGCACGATATCGGCGTCTTTCGACGTGCCCGCCGGCCACCGTCGCACGAGTACGGCAAACCTCGTCTGCCGGGGCGGGGTTTGCGACGCCGACGCAAAAGTGGGAACCGCCGCTCGGATGTTCGCCGTTTTTGGCAGAGTGAGTGCTGGCACTCCGGCGAAGCGAAAGAGCGTGAATGCGCCCACGAAAGTAGCGTATTTGGACGTGCTTGACGGCGACCGCCGCAGGAGTACGAAAAACCACGTCAGCCGGGGCGAGCGACCCACGGCGGTCTGGGTGCTTATCGCTGCTATTATAGGGGCACCCCGGCAGACGCAGAAAGAAAAAAAAAATGGGGACATGGCGTGCGTCACCGTGCGGCTTCGCAGCGTTGCCGAAGTCGCCGAGCCCTTCGACTGAGCCGAACGGCGGACAGGGAACGTTGGTCGGCCGTTCTAACCTGTCGGTGCCACGCCGAGACGTCGTTAAGGAAAACCGCGTCGTGGGCCTCTACGACGCCGTCGAGTCGTTGTACGTTTGGTGTCCAGCGTGTCGGCGGCGAGTAGCGGACACGTCGTTCACGACTTCGGTCTTTCGCAGTCGACGCGAACTTGCGGAGAGTCGTGGTGCCTCACGTTTTCGGCAGAAACCGCGGCGGAATTTTCCCGTGCGTGCGCGCACGACCTCGGTGCTGTGCCGTCAGCGTAGTGTTGCACAAACTCGTGGCCTACCCAAGGTGCGGTACGTTTGCGGCCGTATCCTCGGTGGGAATTTCGTGAGTAGGGTCGCAAATTCTACGACCTCGGCGGGTTTGAGAGCGACGTAGACTTGTGGCACGCTCAACATGCCACACGTTTCGGGGCACACCCGCGGTGAAATTTTCTCGAGTACGCTCGTATTAGGGCCCAAGGAGGTCTGGGTACTTATCGCTGCTATTATGTGGGGGTTCTCGTGAGCGGCGTACGCGAAAGCGACCGGGTGTCTGATATGCGGCGGGCTTCGGCCTCGTCAAGCGTGTCCTCGGGTCTGCTCCAGGGGAATCCACGGCAGTCGTCTGCAGCCTCATCCGCTTGATGCGTTAGGGGCTGGTTGTCGGACGGTGCCGTTTTACCACGATATCGAGGTGTGTTCCGTGTCGTCCTCGGGCGATTCAGATGCGAAAGCGCCGAAGACGCGGGCGTGACCCGTCGTCTGGCGGCTTTGCAGTCTCGGCTCCGTTGCTAGTTCCGGCCGGTCCACCGACAGTGCAGCGGGCTTGGGCAACCCGCACGGCGCGACCGAGTCGATGCAACGAAAAAGAGCGAGCATGAACGTGCTTCTTGCCGCACGGCTCCCACTCGTCTTTCGGGAAGGTTGTGCCGTAGCGAGCTCGAACGCCGTCATCTCGGAGTGCAAAATAAGCGTGTTGGGGCGCCTGAAGGTGGCCTCCGCCGCACACAGACTGCGTCCGGCCCGCCGAGGGCGAGGACGGACGCGCAGTCGAACGATTACCTGGTTGATCCTGCCAGTAATCATATGCTTGTCTCAAAGATTAAGCCATGCATGTCTAAGTACATGCCGAAATAAGGCGAAACCGCGAATGGCTCATTAAATCAGTTATGGTTCCTTAGATCGTTTCTTCCTACTTGGATAACTGTGGCAATTCTAGAGCTAATACATGCAGTGAGCCTGGAGCCCTTTGGGTAACGGGTGCTTTTATTAGACCAAGATCGATCGGGTTTCGGCCCGTATTGTGTGGTGACTCTGGATAACTTTGTGCTGATCGCATGGCCACGAGCCGGCGACGTTTCTTTCAAGTGTCTGCCTTATCAACTTTCGATGGTAGGTTACTTGCTTACCATGGTTGTTACGGGTAACGGAGAATCAGGGTTCGATTCCGGAGAGGGAGCCTGAGAAACGGCTACCACATCCAAGGAAGGCAGCAGGCGCGCAAATTACCCACTCCCGGCACGGGGAGGTAGTGACGAAAAATAACAATACGGGACTCTTTTGAGGCCCCGTAATTGAAATGAGTACACTCTAAATCCTTTAACGAGGATCAATTGGAGGGCAAGTCTGGTGCCAGCAGCCGCGGTAATTCCAGCTCCAATAGCGTATACTAAAGCTGCTGCGGTTAAAAAGCTCGTAGTTGGATCTCAGTTCCAGACGAGTAGTGCATCTACCCGATGCGACGGCTCGGACTGAACATCATGCCGGTTCTTTCTTGGTGCACTTCATTGTGTGCCTCGAGATGGCCGGTGCTTTTACTTTGAAAAAATTAGAGTGCTCAACGCAGGCGAGTCGCCTGAATAAACTTGCATGGAATAATAGAACAAGACCTCGTTTCTGTTCTGTTGGTTTTTGGAATACGAGGTAATGATTAAGAGGGACGGACGGGGGCATTCGTATTGCGGCGCTAGAGGTGAAATTCTTGGACCGTCGCAAGACGAACTACTGCGAAAGCATTTGCCAAGAATGTTTTCATTGATCAAGAACGAAAGTCAGAGGTTCGAAGGCGATCAGATACCGCCCTAGTTCTGACCATAAACGATGCCAACCAGCGATCCGCCTGAGTTACTCAAATGACTCGGCGGGCAGCTTCCGGGAAACCAAAGTATTTGGGTTCCGGGGGAAGTATGGTTGCAAAGCTGAAACTTAAAGGAATTGACGGAAGGGCACCACCAGGAGTGGAGCCTGCGGCTTAATTTGACTCAACACGGGAAAACTTACCCGGCCCGGACACTGGGAGGATTGACAGATTGAGAGCTCTTTCTTGATTCGGTGGATGGTGGTGCATGGCCGTTCTTAGTTGGTGGAGCGATTTGTCTGGTTAATTCCGATAACGAACGAGACTCTAGCCTATTAAATAGGTGCGGGGTTCCCAGCACCTTACAACCTTCTTAGAGGGACAAGCGGCTCCTAGCCGCACGAAACAGAGCAATAACAGGTCTGTGATGCCCTTAGATGTCCGGGGCCGCACGCGCGCTACACTGAAGGAAGCAGCGTGTCTTTATCCCTGTCTGAAAAGACTGGGTAACCCGTGGAACTTCTTTCGTGATTGGGATAGGGGCTTGCAATTGTTCCCCTTGAACGAGGAATTCCCAGTAAGCGCGAGTCATAAGCTCGCGTTGATTACGTCCCTGCCCTTTGTACACACCGCCCGTCGCTACTACCGATTGAATGATTTAGTGAGGTCTTCGGACCGATGTCCGGCGCGGCCTTTCGGTTGCGCCGGTCTGTTGGAAAGATGACCAAACTTGATCATTTAGAGGAAGTAAAAGTCGTAACAAGGTTTCCGTAGGTGAACCTGCGGAAGGATCATTAACGGATTGTGAAGGGTGAGCGCCTCAGCTGCGTCTGCGCCCGACACTTTCTGCCGCTGACCCCGTTTGGACGCGGGGTCGGCTTTTCCCCACGGGGCTGCCTGAATGTGGAGCGGCACCCCGTGACAAATTGTTGCGCCCAGCGGACGCCAACACCGCGACCTTGGACGGTCGGCCAGGTGGCGGACGCGGGTACAAACGGCGCAACGCACTCATAGGTCGGCTTTCGACCCGCCACTGCACCGTGGCTCGAAGCGCTCGAAATGCGCGACCCGACCGCTGCGGGACCGCCTAGTACTGTAAACAGGAGCGGCGGAGCGCGAACGGCGAGTCGTGGTTACGTCGGTAGAAGGCGAGGCTGCGTGTTCCCGAAACGCCAGCCGAGTGCCCTCCCGACCGTTCGAGCGTGCAAGAACGAGACCCGACAATCGCGCGGCGACTGCCAAGTACGAGAGGAACGGCACAAGCGTCGGCGGTCGGTCAAGGAACTGGCGATGTGACGGGTCCGCTGTGCACCAGTGCATACCGTCCCGCCGTCCGCGGCAAGCGCCTCCGCGTCCTCGGGTGACGGAGGCTGCCGGTCGGTTCTTGCAGGCGAGGGATCTCGCTGGCACCGGTTCGCGTTGACGCGCGGCCGGTCATGGCACGGCGATGCGACGGCCGAGGTGCGCAGTACTCGATGGAGGAACCGCACGCTCCGATGACCGTCCCGCCCTCCGCGGCGTATGCGTACCGACCGTAATGGTTGCAGCAGCGCCGGCCGGCTTTTGAATTCGCCACACGAAACACGGTGCGAGATCGCGGTTAGGGGAGCGTCGACGTTGCCAGGCGTTTTGCTTGCTGCCGAGGGAAAGGCGGCACGGCCACGTCGCGCTCGTCGCGATTAGCGGGTCTGCGCGCTTTGGGAAGGTGCCGCAACGACTTGCCGAAAGAGGAAGCACGGAAGAACGAGGGACTTGGACGTCCCGACAATTGAACGCACTTGCGGCCAGGCCCTTGCTGGCTTCGTTCTTCCGCCTCGAGTAGGCTCGTACGCGGCTCCGGCGCCGAAAGTGGTCCTTGGCACCGACTTCGGTGGACGTGGGAAGTGCCGCGCAAGTACGGCGCGCCTGGCTCCACCTGTTGGCTAAAGTAGGCAGCCGGATCGGCATTTTGGTGTGCGGTGGCAAACCGTGGATGCGAAAAAAGCTTGTGCGATTTCGTGGAACAAAAAGCGGGGGTCCCCCTTTTTATGCGGAGGAGACCGACCCGCCCGCCGTGGTGAACCGCGACGCCACGGTAAAAACGGGAGAGGCTTGTCGATGGGACCGTGCATCCCGCGCTCCACGGAGGCCGGGAGGCGGCCGCCCGAGGAAATGTGTAGCCGTCGAGGCCCGCATCTGCGTGCACTCTTATCCAAATGGGTGTACCGCAGGCATTTTCTGGTTAGGCGGGCCAATGAGAGCGAGCACACAACGATACCTACGGGTCCGGCTTGGAGAACCGGCTTCGACGCCTCCCGAGTATTTATAGAGGGGTGGACCACGAAAGCACTCGCAAGTAGCGGAAGCGAAACGCCGTCCGAAACACACCGTTTGCTCGATTTGCGGCAGCCGAAAAAGGCGCGGCAGAGTTTTGGAGTCCAAGCGTGCGCTGAAAAGCGCCCTTCTTGGCCACTGTTTGGCCGAGTGCCAGAAACGTTTGGTTTTGACTGTACGGAATTGAACAAACACTTTTTCACGACTCTAAGCGGTGGATCACTCGGTTCTCGGGTCGATGAAGAACGCAGCCAGCTGCGAGACTTGGTGTGAATTGCAGGACACACTGAGCACTGATTCTTTGAACGCACATTGCGGCCTTGGGTCTTCCCTTGGCTTCGTCTGTCTGAGGGTCGGATCACATATCAAGAGAGCCTTCGGCGCACAAGGGAACGTGAGCCGTCGACTCGTTTTGACCGCGTCGGCAACACGGACAGCACGCTGAACACCTCACAGCGAGCGCCAACAGCGGCCACTCAAGGGCGAGACGGTGGCGACCGTCGTGCCAGAGCCCAACCGAAACGGGGGCGACCGACTGCATTGAGGATGTGGCACCTCGTTGAGACCGCCGCAGGACTTCGAGTCGGAAGGAAGCCTGCAGGGAAAGTGCGGTCGAGGTTGCGTACTCCTCTCTGCGACCGGGCGCGCAAGAGCT
>NW_027465040.1:55000-70570 GCF_043290135.1 Rhipicephalus microplus
GGCTGACGCAGTTCGGACTTGGCACTTTTCGGCTGTGCCTGGCTGGCGGCCCACTCACTCGATCGCCATGTCTGTTTGCCACAGTTTTCCCGGTGGTGCCGCACCCGGGCTCGCCCCGGCAGACGCGTTTTTTTTTTCTTTCGCCCCGGCTGACGCAGTTTTCGCGCCGCCCCGGCTGACGCGGTTTCGTGCCGCCCCGGCAGACGCGGTTTTTTGCGCCGCCCCGGCTGACGCGGTTTTTGCCGCCCCGGCTGACGCAGTTCGGACTTAGCACTTTTTGGCTGAGCCTGGCTGGTGGCCCACTCACTCGATCGCCATGTCTGTTAGCCACAGTTTTCCCGGTGGTGCCGCACCCGGGCTCGCCCCGGCTGACGCAGTTTTCGCGCCGCCCCGGCTGACGCGGTTTCGTGCCGCCCCGGCAGACGCGGTTTTCGCGCCGCCCCGGCTGACGCGGTTTTTGCCGCCCCGGCTGACGCAGTTCGGACTTAGCACTTTTCGGCTGTGCCTGGCTGGCGGCCCACTCACTCGATCGCCATGTCTGTTTGCCACAGTTTTCCCGGTGGTGCCGCACCCGGGCTCGCCCCGGCTGACGCAGTTTTCGCGCCGCCCCGGCTGACGCGGTTTCGTGCCGCCCCGGCAGACGCGGTTTTCGCGCCGCCCCGGCTGACGCGGTTTCGTGCCGCCCCGGCAGACGCGGTTTTTTGCCGCCCCAGCTGACGCAGTTCGGACTTAGCACTTTTTGGCTGAGCCTTGCTGGCGGCCCACTCACTCGATCGCCATGTCTGTTTGCCACAGTTTTCCCGGTGGTGCCGCACCCGGGCTCGCCCCGGCAGACGCGTTTTTTTTTTTCTTTCGCCCCGGCTGACGCAGTTTTCGCGCCGCCCCGGCAGACGCGGTTTTCGCGCCGCCCCGGCAGACGCGGTTTTTTGCGCCGCCCCGGCTGACGCGGTTTTTTGCCGCCCCGGCTGACGCAGTTCGGACTTGGCACTTTTTGGCTGAGCCTGGCTGGCGGCCCACTCACTCGATCGCCATGTCTGTTTGCCACAGTTTTCCCGGTGGTGCCGCACCCGGGCTCGCCCCGGCTGACGCAGTTTTCGCGCCGCCCCGGCTGACGCGGTTTCGTGCCGCCCCGGCAGACGCGGTTTTTTGCGCCGCCCCGGCTGACGCGGTTTTTTGCCGCCCCGGCTGACACGGTTCGGACTTTGCACTTTTCGGCTGTGCCTGGCTGGCGGCCCACTCACTCGATCGCCATGTCTGTTTGCCACAGTTTTCCCGGTGGTGCCGCACCCGGGCTCGCCCCGGCAGACGCGTTTTTTTTTTTTTTTCTTTCGCCCCGGCTGACGCAGTTTTCGCGCCGCCCCGGCTGACGCGGTTTCGTGCCGCCCCGGCAGACGCGGTTTTTTGCGCCGCCCCGGCTGACGTGGTTTTTGCCGCCCCGGCTGACGCAGTTCGGACTTTGCACTTTTTGGCTGAGCCTGGCTGGCGGCCCACTCACTCGATCGCCATGTCTGTTTGCCACAGTTTTCCCGGTGGTGCCGCACCCGGGCTCGCCCCGGCAGACGCGTTTTTTTTTTTCCTTCGCCCCGGCAGACGTGGTTCCCCCCCCCCCCTCCGTCTTTCTTTTTGTTTTTTTTTTTCGCCGCGGCTGAAGTGGATTTTTCGGTGCCTCGACGCCCCGGTAGTCGCGGTTTTTCCGTTTCCGCACGGCCCCGGCTGACGCTGCTCGGTCACAGTCGCCTTTTGTGGTGATTGCAGACTTCTTGAGCGCGGGTGTTTTTTTTTTTTGTTGTTGTTGTTGTTTTATTACGCATTCGCTCCAGCAGACGCTGTTTAGACTTTTTGTTTCCTCTTTTATCCTGCGACGAGGTGACGAGGTTTATTCGGTGCCCCGCCGCCCCGGCTGAAGTGATTTTTCCTGTCCCGTGCCGCCCCGGCTGACGCGGTTGGGACTTCGCGTTTGTTCGGCCGCCACGGGTTTTGGCGCACTCGCTCGGTTGCTTGTTGTTGCCACTTGTTGCGAACCCAGGTTTCTTGAGCGAGCGCGGGCGTTTTTTCTTCCTTTCTTTCTTTGTTCTATGTGTTAGCGAATCGGCCTTTAATATCACACGAGGACTCACAACCAACAATTTTCAGTTTGAAGTGTAAAAAATCTGCAGGTGTTGACGTAACTGACTTGCCCCGTACCCTTGAGTACATCCATGAAGTTCTCGTAGTACTACTAAATCGCATTATTCCAAGTGGAGAAATTCCCATAAACTTGCAAACCTCTACACGAAAATCGGTGCGCGTGATAAAGTTGAAAATTATCGTCCGATATCAAATGTGCCTTCTATAACACAAATTCTAGGAAAAAAAAAAAAAAAACACTTGTTCGCCGTTTTCTGCGCCGTGACTGGCAGCACTCCGGCGAAGCGAAACGGGGTCGATTCGAGCACGATATCGGCGTCTTTCGACGTGCTCGCCGGCGACCGTCGCACGAGTACGTCGCACGAGCGCGTCTGCCGGGGCGCCGTTTGCGAAGCCGACGCAAAAGTGGGAACCGCCGCTCGGATGATCGCCGCTTTCGGCAGAGTGAGTGTTGGCACTCCGGGGAAGCGAAACAGCGTGAATGCGCCCACGAAATCGGCGTATTTTGAAGTGCCCGCCGGCGACCGTCGCACGAGTACGGTAAACCGCGTCAGCCGGGGCGTAGTTCGGGACGCCGACGAAAAAGTGGGAAGCGCAACTCGGATCTTCGCCGTTTTTGCAGGAGTGAGTGGCGGCCCTCCTGCGAGACCAAGAAGCATCGATTCGTGCACGAATTCGGCGCCTTTCGACGTGATCGCCGGCGACCGTCGCTCGAGTAGGGCAAACCGCGTCTGCCGGGGCGGGCTTCGGGACGCCGATGCGAAAGTGGGAAACGCTGCTCGGATGTTCGCCGTTTTTGGCCGAGTGAGTGCTGGCACACGGGCGAAGCCAAACGGGGCCGATTACGGCACGATATCGGCGTCTTTCGACGTGCCCGCCGGCGACCGTCGCACGAGTACGGTAAACCGCGTCAGCCCGGGCGGAGTTCGGGACGCCGATGCGAAAGTGGAGAACGCCGCTCGGATCTTCGCCGTTTTTGGAGGAGTGAGTGGCGGCACTCCGGAGAAGCCAAGGAGCGCCAATTAGCGCACGATATCGGCGTCTTTCGACGCGCTCGCCGGCGACCGTCGCACGAGTAGGGCAAACCGCGTCTGCCGGGGCGGGGTTTACGACGCCGACGCAAAAGTGGGAACCGCCGCTCGGATGTTGGCCGTTTTTGGCAGAGTGAGTGCTGGCACTCCGGCGACGCGAAAGAGCGCGAATGCGCCCACGAAAGTGGCGTATTTGGACGTGCGTGACGGCGACCGCTGCAGGAGTACGAAAAACCACGTCAGCCGGGGCGAGCGACACACGGCGGTCTGGGTGCTTATCGCTGCTATTATAGGGGCACCCCGGCAGACGCAGAAAAAAAAAAAATTTTCGACCTTCTTTTTTGCTGGTCGAGCTCGGGTAACCCAGGTCGCAATGGGAGCCGCGCACGAAAGCGGCGTCGCGAGACGCGTTCGCGGTCGCTAGTCGCACGAGCTCGGCAACCGCGTCAGCCGGCGCGGAGTTCGGGATGCCGACGGCTAAGTGGGTACCGCTGCTCGGATGTTCGCCGTTTTTGGCCGAGTGAGTGCTGGCACTCCGGTGAAGCCAAGGAGCGCCAATTCGTGCACGATATCGGCGTCTTTCGACGTGCCCGCCGGCCACCGCCGCACGAGTACGGCAAACCGCGTCTGCCGGGGCGGGGTTCGCGACGCGTACGCAATAGTGGGAACCGTCGCTCGGATGTTCGTCGTCTTTGGCCGAGCGAGTGCTGGCACTCCGGCGAAGCGAAACGGGGCCGATTCGGGCACGATATCGGCGTATTTCGACGTGCTCGCCGGCGACCGTCGCACGAGTACGGCAAAGCGCGTCTGCCGGGGCGAGGTTTGCGACGCCGACGAAAAAGTGGGAAGCGCCGCTCGGATCTTCGCCGTTTTTGCAGGAGTGAGTGGCGGCCCTCCTGCGAGACCAAGAAGCATCGACTCGCGCACGATATCGGTGTCTTTCGACGTGCCCGCCGGCCACCGCCGCACGAGTACGGCAAACCGCGTATGCCGGGGCGGGGTTGGCGACGCCGACGCAAAAGTGGGAACCGCCACTAGGATGTTCGCCGTTTTTGGCAGAGTGAGTGCTGGCACTCCGGCGAAGCGAAAGAGCGCGAATGCGCCCACGAAAGTGGCGTGTTTGGACGTGCTTGACGACGACCACCGCAGGAAAACGAAAAACCACGTCAGCCGGGGCGAGCGACCCATGGCGGTCTGGGTGCTTATCGCTGCTATTATAGGGGCACCCCGGCAGACGCAAAAAAAAAAAAAAAAATTTTTTTCGACATTCTTTTTTGCTCGTCGACCTCGGGTGACCCAGGTCGCAGTGGGAGCCGCGCACGAAAGCGGCGTCGCGAGACGGCTTCGCGGTCGCTAGTCGCACGAGCTCGGCAACCGCGTCTGCCGGGGCGGAGTTCGGGACGCCGACGGCTAAGTGGGAACCGCCGCTCGGATGTTCGCCGTTTGTGGCCGAGTGAGTGCTGGCACTCCGGCGAAGCCAAACGGGGCCGATTCCGGCACGATATCGGCGTCTTTCTACGTGCTCGCCGGCGACCGTCGCACGAGTACGGCAAAGTGCGTCTGCCGGGGCGGGGTTTGCGACGCGTACGCAATAGTGAGAACCGTCGCTCGGATGTTCGTCGTCTTTCGCCGAGCCAGTGCTGGCAATCCGGCGAAGCCGAACGGAGCCGATTCGGGCACGATATCGGCGTCTTTCCACGTGCTCGCCGGCGACCGTCGCACGAGTACGGTAAACCGCGTCAGCCGGGGCGGAGTTCGGGACGCCGATGCGAAAGTGGGAAGCGCCGCTCGGATCTTCGCCGTTTTTGGAGGAGTCAGTGGCGGCACTCCGGTGAAGCCAAGGTGCGCCAATTCGCGCACGATATCGGCGTCTTTCGACGTGCCCGCCGGCCACCGTCGCACGAGTACGGCAAACCTCGTCTGCCGGGGCGGGGTTTGCGACGCCGACGCAAAAGTGGGAACCGCCGCTCGGATGTTCGCCGTTTTTGGCAGAGTGAGTGCTGGCACTCCGGCGAAGCGAAAGAGCGCGAATGCGCCCACGAAAGTGGCGTGTTTGGACGTGCTTGACGACGACCACCGCAGGAAAACGAAAAACCACGTCAGCCGGGGCGAGCGACCCATGGCGGTCTGGGTGCTTATCGCTGCTATTATAGGGGCACCCCGGCAGACGCAAAAAAAAAAAAAAATTTTTTTCGACATTCTTTTTTGCTCGTCGACCTCGGGTGACCCAGGTCGCAGTGGGAGCCGCGCACGAAAGCGGCGTCGCGAGACGGCTTCGCGGTCGCTAGTCGCACGAGCTCGGCAACCGCGTCTGCCGGGGCGGAGTTCGGGACGCCGACGGCTAAGTGGGAACCGCCGCTCGGATGTTCGCCGTTTGTGGCCGAGTGAGTGCTGGCACTCCGGCGAAGCCAAACGGGGCCGATTCCGGCACGATATCGGCGTCTTTCTACGTGCTCGCCGGCGACCGTCGCACGAGTACGGCAAAGTGCGTCTGCCGGGGCGGGGTTTGCGACGCGTACGCAATAGTGAGAACCGTCGCTCGGATGTTCGTCGTCTTTCGCCGAGCCAGTGCTGGCACTCCGGCGAAGCCGAACGGAGCCGATTCGGGCACGATATCGGCGTCTTTCCACGTGCTCGCCGGCGACCGTCGCACGAGTACGGTAAACCGCGTCAGCCGGGGCGGAGTTCGGGACGCCGATGCGAAAGTGGGAAGCGCCGCTCGGATCTTCGCCGTTTTTGGAGGAGTCAGTGGCGGCACTCCGGTGAAGCCAAGGTGCGCCAATTCGCGCACGATATCGGCGTCTTTCGACGTGCCCGCCGGCCACCGTCGCACGAGTACGGCAAACCTCGTCTGCCGGGGCGGGGTTTGCGACGCCGACGCAAAAGTGGGAACCGCCGCTCGGATGTTCGCCGTTTTTGGCAGAGTGAGTGCTGGCACTCCGGCGAAGCGAAAGAGCGTGAATGCGCCCACGAAAGTAGCGTATTTGGACGTGCTTGACGGCGACCGCCGCAGGAGTACGAAAAACCACGTCAGCCGGGGCGAGCGACCCACGGCGGTCTGGGTGCTTATCGCTGCTATTATAGGGGCACCCCGGCAGACGCAGAAAGAAAAAAAAAATGGGGACATGGCGTGCGTCACCGTGCGGCTTCGCAGCGTTGCCGAAGTCGCCGAGCCCTTCGACTGAGCCGAACGGCGGACAGGGAACGTTGGTCGGCCGTTCTAACCTGTCGGTGCCACGCCGAGACGTCGTTAAGGAAAACCGCGTCGTGGGCCTCTACGACGCCGTCGAGTCGTTGTACGTTTGGTGTCCAGCGTGTCGGCGGCGAGTAGCGGACACGTCGTTCACGACTTCGGTCTTTCGCAGTCGACGCGAACTTGCGGAGAGTCGTGGTGCCTCACGTTTTCGGCAGAAACCGCGGCGGAATTTTCCCGTGCGTGCGCGCACGACCTCGGTGCTGTGCCGTCAGCGTAGTGTTGCACAAACTCGTGGCCTACCCAAGGTGCGGTACGTTTGCGGCCGTATCCTCGGTGGGAATTTCGTGAGTAGGGTCGCAAATTCTACGACCTCGGCGGGTTTGAGAGCGACGTAGACTTGTGGCACGCTCAACATGCCACACGTTTCGGGGCACACCCGCGGTGAAATTTTCTCGAGTACGCTCGTATTAGGGCCCAAGGAGGTCTGGGTACTTATCGCTGCTATTATGTGGGGGTTCTCGTGAGCGGCGTACGCGAAAGCGACCGGGTGTCTGATATGCGGCGGGCTTCGGCCTCGTCAAGCGTGTCCTCGGGTCTGCTCCAGGGGAATCCACGGCAGTCGTCTGCAGCCTCATCCGCTTGATGCGTTAGGGGCTGGTTGTCGGACGGTGCCGTTTTACCACGATATCGAGGTGTGTTCCGTGTCGTCCTCGGGCGATTCAGATGCGAAAGCGCCGAAGACGCGGGCGTGACCCGTCGTCTGGCGGCTTTGCAGTCTCGGCTCCGTTGCTAGTTCCGGCCGGTCCACCGACAGTGCAGCGGGCTTGGGCAACCCGCACGGCGCGACCGAGTCGATGCAACGAAAAAGAGCGAGCATGAACGTGCTTCTTGCCGCACGGCTCCCACTCGTCTTTCGGGAAGGTTGTGCCGTAGCGAGCTCGAACGCCGTCATCTCGGAGTGCAAAATAAGCGTGTTGGGGCGCCTGAAGGTGGCCTCCGCCGCACACAGACTGCGTCCGGCCCGCCGAGGGCGAGGACGGACGCGCAGTCGAACGATTACCTGGTTGATCCTGCCAGTAATCATATGCTTGTCTCAAAGATTAAGCCATGCATGTCTAAGTACATGCCGAAATAAGGCGAAACCGCGAATGGCTCATTAAATCAGTTATGGTTCCTTAGATCGTTTCTTCCTACTTGGATAACTGTGGCAATTCTAGAGCTAATACATGCAGTGAGCCTGGAGCCCTTTGGGTAACGGGTGCTTTTATTAGACCAAGATCGATCGGGTTTCGGCCCGTATTGTGTGGTGACTCTGGATAACTTTGTGCTGATCGCATGGCCACGAGCCGGCGACGTTTCTTTCAAGTGTCTGCCTTATCAACTTTCGATGGTAGGTTACTTGCTTACCATGGTTGTTACGGGTAACGGAGAATCAGGGTTCGATTCCGGAGAGGGAGCCTGAGAAACGGCTACCACATCCAAGGAAGGCAGCAGGCGCGCAAATTACCCACTCCCGGCACGGGGAGGTAGTGACGAAAAATAACAATACGGGACTCTTTTGAGGCCCCGTAATTGAAATGAGTACACTCTAAATCCTTTAACGAGGATCAATTGGAGGGCAAGTCTGGTGCCAGCAGCCGCGGTAATTCCAGCTCCAATAGCGTATACTAAAGCTGCTGCGGTTAAAAAGCTCGTAGTTGGATCTCAGTTCCAGACGAGTAGTGCATCTACCCGATGCGACGGCTCGGACTGAACATCATGCCGGTTCTTTCTTGGTGCACTTCATTGTGTGCCTCGAGATGGCCGGTGCTTTTACTTTGAAAAAATTAGAGTGCTCAACGCAGGCGAGTCGCCTGAATAAACTTGCATGGAATAATAGAACAAGACCTCGTTTCTGTTCTGTTGGTTTTTGGAATACGAGGTAATGATTAAGAGGGACGGACGGGGGCATTCGTATTGCGGCGCTAGAGGTGAAATTCTTGGACCGTCGCAAGACGAACTACTGCGAAAGCATTTGCCAAGAATGTTTTCATTGATCAAGAACGAAAGTCAGAGGTTCGAAGGCGATCAGATACCGCCCTAGTTCTGACCATAAACGATGCCAACCAGCGATCCGCCTGAGTTACTCAAATGACTCGGCGGGCAGCTTCCGGGAAACCAAAGTATTTGGGTTCCGGGGGAAGTATGGTTGCAAAGCTGAAACTTAAAGGAATTGACGGAAGGGCACCACCAGGAGTGGAGCCTGCGGCTTAATTTGACTCAACACGGGAAAACTTACCCGGCCCGGACACTGGGAGGATTGACAGATTGAGAGCTCTTTCTTGATTCGGTGGATGGTGGTGCATGGCCGTTCTTAGTTGGTGGAGCGATTTGTCTGGTTAATTCCGATAACGAACGAGACTCTAGCCTATTAAATAGGTGCGGGGTTCCCAGCACCTTACAACCTTCTTAGAGGGACAAGCGGCTCCTAGCCGCACGAAACAGAGCAATAACAGGTCTGTGATGCCCTTAGATGTCCGGGGCCGCACGCGCGCTACACTGAAGGAAGCAGCGTGTCTTTATCCCTGTCTGAAAAGACTGGGTAACCCGTGGAACTTCTTTCGTGATTGGGATAGGGGCTTGCAATTGTTCCCCTTGAACGAGGAATTCCCAGTAAGCGCGAGTCATAAGCTCGCGTTGATTACGTCCCTGCCCTTTGTACACACCGCCCGTCGCTACTACCGATTGAATGATTTAGTGAGGTCTTCGGACCGATGTCCGGCGCGGCCTTTCGGTTGCGCCGGTCTGTTGGAAAGATGACCAAACTTGATCATTTAGAGGAAGTAAAAGTCGTAACAAGGTTTCCGTAGGTGAACTTGCGGAAGGATCATTAACGGATTGTGAAGGGTGAGCGTCTTCAGACGTCGAGGCCCAGCCGTGCCGGACACTCCGGCGAAGCCGAACGGAGCCGATTCGGGCACGATATCGGCGTCTTTCCACGTGCTCGCCGGCGACCGTCGCACGAGTACGGTAAACCGCGTCAGCCGGGGCGGAGTTCGGGACGCCGATGCGAAAGTGGGAAGCGCCGCTCGGATCTTCGCCGTTTTTGGAGGAGTCAGTGGCGGCACTCCGGTGAAGCCAAGGTGCGCCAATTCGCGCACGATATCGGCGTCTTTCGACGTGCCCGCCGGCCACCGTCGCACGAGTACGGCAAACCTCGTCTGCCGGGGCGGGGTTTGCGACGCCGACGCAAAAGTGGGAACCGCCGCTCGGATGTTCGCCGTTTTTGGCAGAGTGAGTGCTGGCACTCCGGCGAAGCGAAAGAGCGTGAATGCGCCCACGAAAGTAGCGTATTTGGACGTGCTTGACGGCGACCGCCGCAGGAGTACGAAAAACCACGTCAGCCGGGGCGAGCGACCCACGGCGGTCTGGGTGCTTATCGCTGCTATTATAGGGGCACCCCGGCAGACGCAGAAAGAAAAAAAAAAATGGGGACATGGCGTGCGTCACCGTGCGGCTTCGCAGCGTTGCCGAAGTCGCCGAGCCCTTCGACTGAGCCGAACGGCGGACAGGGAACGTTGGTCGGCCGTTCTAACCTGTCGGTGCCACGCCGAGACGTCGTTAAGGAAAACCGCGTCGTGGGCCTCTACGACGCCGTCGAGTCGTTGTACGTTTGGTGTCCAGCGTGTCGGCGGCGAGTAGCGGACACGTCGTTCACGACTTCGGTCTTTCGCAGTCGACGCGAACTTGCGGAGAGTCGTGGTGCCTCACGTTTTCGGCAGAAACCGCGGCGGAATTTTCCCGTGCGTGCGCGCACGACCTCGGTGCTGTGCCGTCAGCGTAGTGTTGCACAAACTCGTGGCCTACCCAAGGTGCGGTACGTTTGCGGCCGTATCCTCGGTGGGAATTTCGTGAGTAGGGTCGCAAATTCTACGACCTCGGCGGGTTTGAGAGCGACGTAGACTTGTGGCACGCTCAACATGCCACACGTTTCGGGGCACACCCGCGGTGAAATTTTCTCGAGTACGCTCGTATTAGGGCCCAAGGAGGTCTGGGTACTTATCGCTGCTATTATGTGGGGGTTCTCGTGAGCGGCGTACGCGAAAGCGACCGGGTGTCTGATATGCGGCGGGCTTCGGCCTCGTCAAGCGTGTCCTCGGGTCTGCTCCAGGGGAATCCACGGCAGTCGTCTGCAGCCTCATCCGCTTGATGCGTTAGGGGCTGGTTGTCGGACGGTGCCGTTTTACCACGATATCGAGGTGTGTTCCGTGTCGTCCTCGGGCGATTCAGATGCGAAAGCGCCGAAGACGCGGGCGTGACCCGTCGTCTGGCGGCTTTGCAGTCTCGGCTCCGTTGCTAGTTCCGGCCGGTCCACCGACAGTGCAGCGGGCTTGGGCAACCCGCACGGCGCGACCGAGTCGATGCAACGAAAAAGAGCGAGCATGAACGTGCTTCTTGCCGCACGGCTCCCACTCGTCTTTCGGGAAGGTTGTGCCGTAGCGAGCTCGAACGCCGTCATCTCGGAGTGCAAAATAAGCGTGTTGGGGCGCCTGAAGGTGGCCTCCGCCGCACACAGACTGCGTCCGGCCCGCCGAGGGCGAGGACGGACGCGCAGTCGAACGATTACCTGGTTGATCCTGCCAGTAATCATATGCTTGTCTCAAAGATTAAGCCATGCATGTCTAAGTACATGCCGAAATAAGGCGAAACCGCGAATGGCTCATTAAATCAGTTATGGTTCCTTAGATCGTTTCTTCCTACTTGGATAACTGTGGCAATTCTAGAGCTAATACATGCAGTGAGCCTGGAGCCCTTTGGGTAACGGGTGCTTTTATTAGACCAAGATCGATCGGGTTTCGGCCCGTATTGTGTGGTGACTCTGGATAACTTTGTGCTGATCGCATGGCCACGAGCCGGCGACGTTTCTTTCAAGTGTCTGCCTTATCAACTTTCGATGGTAGGTTACTTGCTTACCATGGTTGTTACGGGTAACGGAGAATCAGGGTTCGATTCCGGAGAGGGAGCCTGAGAAACGGCTACCACATCCAAGGAAGGCAGCAGGCGCGCAAATTACCCACTCCCGGCACGGGGAGGTAGTGACGAAAAATAACAATACGGGACTCTTTTGAGGCCCCGTAATTGAAATGAGTACACTCTAAATCCTTTAACGAGGATCAATTGGAGGGCAAGTCTGGTGCCAGCAGCCGCGGTAATTCCAGCTCCAATAGCGTATACTAAAGCTGCTGCGGTTAAAAAGCTCGTAGTTGGATCTCAGTTCCAGACGAGTAGTGCATCTACCCGATGCGACGGCTCGGACTGAACATCATGCCGGTTCTTTCTTGGTGCACTTCATTGTGTGCCTCGAGATGGCCGGTGCTTTTACTTTGAAAAAATTAGAGTGCTCAACGCAGGCGAGTCGCCTGAATAAACTTGCATGGAATAATAGAACAAGACCTCGTTTCTGTTCTGTTGGTTTTTGGAATACGAGGTAATGATTAAGAGGGACGGACGGGGGCATTCGTATTGCGGCGCTAGAGGTGAAATTCTTGGACCGTCGCAAGACGAACTACTGCGAAAGCATTTGCCAAGAATGTTTTCATTGATCAAGAACGAAAGTCAGAGGTTCGAAGGCGATCAGATACCGCCCTAGTTCTGACCATAAACGATGCCAACCAGCGATCCGCCTGAGTTACTCAAATGACTCGGCGGGCAGCTTCCGGGAAACCAAAGTATTTGGGTTCCGGGGGAAGTATGGTTGCAAAGCTGAAACTTAAAGGAATTGATGGAAGGGCACCACCAGGAGTGGAGCCTGCGGCTTAATTTGACTCAACACGGGAAAACTTACCCGGCCCGGACACTGGGAGGATTGACAGATTGAGAGCTCTTTCTTGATTCGGTGGATGGTGGTGCATGGCCGTTCTTAGTTGGTGGAGCGATTTGTCTGGTTAATTCCGATAACGAACGAGACTCTAGCCTATTAAATAGGTGCGGGGTTCCCAGCACCTTACAACCTTCTTAGAGGGACAAGCGGCTCCTAGCCGCACGAAACAGAGCAATAACAGGTCTGTGATGCCCTTAGATGTCCGGGGCCGCACGCGCGCTACACTGAAGGAAGCAGCGTGTCTTTATCCCTGTCTGAAAAGACTGGGTAACCCGTGGAACTTCTTTCGTGATTGGGATAGGGGCTTGCAATTGTTCCCCTTGAACGAGGAATTCCCAGTAAGCGCGAGTCATAAGCTCGCGTTGATTACGTCCCTGCCCTTTGTACACACCGCCCGTCGCTACTACCGATTGAATGATTTAGTGAGGTCTTCGGACCGATGTCCGGCGCGGCCTTTCGGTTGCGCCGGTCTGTTGGAAAGATGACCAAACTTGATCATTTAGAGGAAGTAAAAGTCGTAACAAGGTTTCCGTAGGTGAACCTGCGGAAGGATCATTAACGGATTGTGAAGGGTGAGCGCCTCAGCTGCGTCTGCGCCCGACACTTTCTGCCGCTGACCCCGTTTGGACGCGGGGTCGGCTTTTCCCCACGGGGCTGCCTGAATGTGGAGCGGCACCCCGTGACAAATTGTTGCGCCCAGCGGACGCCAACACCGCGACCTTGGACGGTCGGCCAGGTGGCGGACGCGGGTACAAACGGCGCAACGCACTCATAGGTCGGCTTTCGACCCGCCACTGCACCGTGGCTCGAAGCGCTCGAAATGCGCGACCCGACCGCTGCGGGACCGCCTAGTACTGTAAACAGGAGCGGCGGAGCGCGAACGGCGAGTCGTGGTTACGTCGGTAGAAGGCGAGGCTGCGCGTTCCCGAAACGCCAGCCGAGTGCCCTCCCGACCGTTCGAGCGTGCAAGAACGAGACCCGACAATCGCGCGGCGACTGCCAAGTACGAGAGGAACGGCACAAGCGTCGGCGGTCGGTCAAGGAACTGGCGATGTGACGGGTCCGCTGTGCACCAGTGCATACCGTCCCGCCGTCCGCGGCAAGCGCCTCCGCGTCCTCGGGTGACGGAGGCTGCCGGTCGGTTCTTGCAGGCGAGGGATCTCGCTGGCACCGGTTCGCGTTGACGCGCGGCCGGTCATGGCACGGCGATGCGACGGCCGAGGTGCGCAGTACTCGATGGAGGAACCGCACGCTCCGATGACCGTCCCGCCCTCCGCGGCGTATGCGTACCGACCGTAATGGTTGCAGCAGCGCCGGCCGGCTTTTGAATTCGCCACACGAAACACGGTGCGAGATCGCGGTTAGGGGAGCGTCGACGTTGCCAGGCGTTTTGCTTGCTGCCGAGGGAAAGGCGGCACGGCCACGTCGCGCTCGTCGCGATTAGCGGGTCTGCGCGCTTTGGGAAGGTGCCGCAACGACTTGCCGAAAGAGGAAGCACGGAAGAACGAGGGACTTGGACGTCCCGACAATTGAACGCACTTGCGGCCAGGCCCTTGCTGGCTTCGTTCTTCCGCCTCGAGTAGGCTCGTACGCGGCTCCGGCGCCGAAAGTGGTCCTTGGCACCGACTTCGGTGGACGTGGGAAGTGCCGCGCAAGTACGGCGCGCCTGGCTCCACCTGTTGGCTAAAGTAGGCAGCCGGATCGGCATTTTGGTGTGCGGTGGCAAACCGTGGATGCGAAAAAAGCTTGTGCGATTTCGTGGAACAAAAAGCGGGGGTCCCCCTTTTTATGCGGAGGAGACCGACCCGCCCGCCGTGGTGAACCGCGACGCCACGGTAAAAACGGGAGAGGCTTGTCGATGGGACCGTGCATCCCGCGCTCCACGGAGGCCGGGAGGCGGCCGCCCGAGGAAATGTGTAGCCGTCGAGGCCCGCATCTGCGTGCACTCTTATCCAAATGGGTGTACCGCAGGCATTTTCTGGTTAGGCGGGCCAATGAGAGCGAGCACACAACGATACCTACGGGTCCGGCTTGGAGAACCGGCTTCGACGCCTCCCGAGTATTTATAGAGGGGTGGACCACGAAAGCACTCGCAAGTAGCGGAAGCGAAACGCCGTCCGAAACACACCGTTTGCTCGATTTGCGGCAGCCGAAAAAGGCGCGGCAGAGTTTTGGAGTCCAAGCGTGCGCTGAAAAGCGCCCTTCTTGGCCACTGTTTGGCCGAGTGCCAGAAACGTTTGGTTTTGACTGTACGGAATTGAACAAACACTTTTTCACGACTCTAAGCGGTGGATCACTCGGTTCTCGGGTCGATGAAGAACGCAGCCAGCTGCGAGACTTGGTGTGAATTGCAGGACACACTGAGCACTGATTCTTTGAACGCACATTGCGGCCTTGGGTCTTCCCTTGGCTTCGTCTGTCTGAGGGTCGGATCACATATCAAGAGAGCCTTCGGCGCACAAGGGAACGTGAGCCGTCGACTCGTTTTGACCGCGTCGGCAACACGGACAGCACGCTGAACACCTCACAGCGAGCGCCAACAGCGGCCACTCAAGGGCGAGACGGTGGCGACCGTCGTGCCAGAGCCCAACCGAAACGGGGGCGACCGACTGCATTGAGGATGTGGCACCTCGTTGAGACCGCCGCAGGACTTCGAGTCGGAAGGAAGCCTGCAGGGAAAGTGCGGTCGAGGTTGCGTACTCCTCTCTGCGACCGGGCGCGCAAGAGCTGCGAGAGCCACGGACGCGCAACTTTAACGCACGGTAAACACGAGGAGCGAAAGCCGGCCAGCAAAGCTTCTCCAGCCGTGCGCAAAGTGCGCGAGATCGCAGCCTTGCGTTGCGCTTGTTGCCCTCGAAGTAAGCAGGGTGTCCCGTAGACCGGGCGCTCGAACACGCTGCGGGGCCGTGCCTCCTCCAGGCTTTGCCGCGCGAACAGGGAACGTTCGCGCGCAAAGCGCAGGGAGGTGAGGAGGCTGCGCCCGACGTTTGCGGTTCGCTGCGTACGCGGTTGATGCGGAGAGCACGGCGCGACGACTTGCCGCGAAGCGGAAAAAGTCTCCCGCACGAGTTGGCGAAACGTTGGCGAAGCTTAAGGCGTTCTCGTCGTAGTCCGCCGTCGGTCTAAGTGCTTCGCAGTTCCCGTCCCGTTCAAAAAACTGGGCCACTCCAGTTGGGGCGGGGGCGACGCTACACGAGACGATGCCTCTCGCCAGGCTGCGTGGCTGCCCTTGCGGCGGCGGCGACTGGCCTCGGCGGTGTTTGGGCTTTCGACACGGTCGTTTATCACGCAACTGCTCGGACGACGCACGCGCGCAGCGGAATGCCGCTTGCCAGCCTTGTGAAGATGTGACCCTG
>NW_027465041.1:0-35825 GCF_043290135.1 Rhipicephalus microplus
TTGAGTTTTCTCACTTCTCGAGTCCCTCCACAATCAAGCAGACCCAATGTTCCCCTTATTCCTTCATTTAGTTATATGATGAAATTAATAAATTATGTAATAGTGAAAATAAAAACACTAATAACTGTTGCGCAAAAAACAAAGTCCCGCATACGTAGTTGAACGCAAGATTGATTTTCTTTTGTTTTAGTACCTAACGCATTAGAAAAGATGGTACATAAAAAACATTGAAAAAAATTGAAAAAAAACAAAAATTTGAGATTTAGTGGGATTCATACCTGCGCCACTTAGTTGTGCTCGCGTACGTGAACTTAGTGCGTTAACTTGCTAAACTATTCGCGCTGAACAGTGTGTGTGCGTTTAAGTTGTATATATAAATCTCCTCTTTACACACTATGTGTTGGCATATTTATGTACGATATGCGATCATATCTATTGTTGTGTGCTTATGTTTTGTTATTGTATATACGTCACATGCGTTTCGCATATCTTTCAACTATAGATTGGCGCCCGGTCGCGGATGAAAACAAGTATTTTTACACCCACACACAAGCTTGAGCAGTTGAAGGTTGTTTCCCGGAGCTCTCTTGCGATTGAGTCAGCCACCACAGGAAATTAGAGTGATACGCCATTAATCCCTGCATCTAGCTGTATTCCACTTAGTACCTCTATCGCTTGATGACAAATCGAGCGCGGGGCGCGACGCTATTGCGCATGACCAGGCCTCGCGTAGCGGCGACATCAGCTGATTGCGCCGGCCGGCTCGCTTCGATTTGCTTCCGAGCAAAGAAACGTCCTGCCTTGAAAGATCGCGTACTGCACTATGTCAAAATGCTTTGTAGTCATCCTATGATTGATTGAGAATTGATAACTCTGATATGACTACTACAGAACTTCATTTACACTGGACCTTCATTTACACGAGTTGTATGACTGATATTTAGGCGAGCTTTTGTGCAATAAATTATACAGTTGGCAGTCTATGCTTGCCCCATGCTGTGTTTACTGGTGTTTCTCGTTACTTTGCACTGTTCATTACTGCTCACCTACAGAAACTAGCCTAGCTTGCCGCTGTTTTGGACAAGATGCAGCTGGCAAGTGCGATAGTGTTCATAACTCGAAATGCTCAAGCAAAAATTATCGTTTCATATTCAGTTAGTTGCATTCATATCAGTGCATTATAAGTAATCATTGATTAAACATGAATCCGTGTTCTTTCACATAATGCTTACAACTTTTATATCAAATTGAATGGTGTTTATAAAAAACTTGGGTTTTAGCTAAACTTCATTCTGTTTTCTTGAACAGCTGACAAAACGCTATTGCATGCTTACTTGCCATGAATTGGATTTTGTTTGAAATACATTGCAATTCTTCACCGGACTGTCAGTACACTTCACATTGGGAGAACATTTATTAACCATGGATTGATTAATTTTTAAGAACGGAAAGAAAGAAGCGGCAGGCCGGGATACTTACTTGATATTGGCATCCGTTTTGCTATCCAGCGCATTATCATGCAAACTTCCTATAGAGTGGTTATGCGTCTTGCATGTGTGTCTGTAAACCAAGAACTTTGGGTAGAACTATATTTGTCTTACAAATGGTCAGGACCTTGAAGGCTGTAGGGCTGCTTAGCCAATATGAGTGGTGGAATTCCTGGACATGTGTTCAACCATGCTGCATCAGCTGCTTGGTGTTTTCAAAGCATCTTTACAGATGTGTTGGGTGAGTAAAGCAAGCAGGTTTCAACGCAGGGAAAAGTATAATATGGCAGCACCTCTTGTGCATGCCTTACATCCCAAGTATATCAAATATTTATCTTGCACCTTGTGGCCTGTAATTTTTAAAGAGACACTTCTTTTTGCTTCATATTTGAGTCTTGATGCTTCGACAGATATGTATTTGTGTTTGACAGCAAGTGTTCTTGAACAAATAACTGATCTCAATAATGACAAAACACCCTTCATACTTGGTCCTTAGCATAGGCTTGCACATATCTATAGCAGATTCAATTGTTCATTTTTTGCTGTGATGATAATGGGCAAGTAGCAAAGGCAAGTTCAGATTGGAGTGGTCGGTGACGTCGGTTTAGGCTGTGCCATATTGATTTGCAACCAGAGTTACTTGTGGCTACCTATACAATGAAGCCATATGACGTGCATTCTAAAAGAGATTACCATATCACATTTCACTGCATCTTAATATGTGTCGAATAAATGCAGATATCTTTAGCTTGCCACTATAAAGGGATCCTAAACCAACGCAGGGTTGAAATTTAGTCGTGGTGTTGCTGCTGTGTATGACTCTGCAATGGATGCATAGCCGTGATAATTTTTCTATATGTTGTCGCAATAGTAATGTTACACACATTGGACGATACAAAAGAGGTCCTCGCCTATTTCTCTTTTTTTGCTATGCTTCTTTCTTGTCTCTTTCTTCGCCATGTGCTCCTCCTCACTGTGCAAGGAACAAGAACAGTGGCCACACAAACACGTATTTAAAAATGTTGTAAGGTGAGCACTGAGGGGCTGAACACTTCCAAAAGGCTCAAAAAGGTAAACTTATTGTTTCTAGCTACTTTTTGGGCACCCATAGCTAGTTGTGCTACTGCAGTTGTCATTGTTTATCAGGACACTATTCTGAAATCGTTGCACACATTTGCTTGAAATGTTAAAAAAATAATTGAAGGTGGTTTGGCACCCTTTATTGCAGTTACATACAGAACTAGGTTTCAATGTGTAAGCAAAATCTGTTCACTGTAAATCAATCCTAAGGATACCTGAAATTCAGGAAATATTCACAGAAAAGCTCAGGAAAAGGCTAAGTGGTTGCTCCTTGAACGTGAAGGAGATACCCTTCTCCTAAAAGGTCAATAGACAGTCTAGTAGTCTCGATATTACATGCACTATAAAACATTCTGGTGTGGTGCTCTTCATGCATGTCATAATGAGAAGGGTTTTCAATAGAACTGTTGTCACTTTGCCCTGCATTGCTGAAATTCTTTACATAGTATAATACATGAATCACTTTATGCCTTTTGATTTTTGCAAATGGTTTGCTTACCCTGTCGGTATAACTTGATTTGGATAAAATCATAAATGCTCTAAATTTTTCTTACTATACAGCAGGTTTATTTTTAAAATACGTGACCATAGATGTGAACGCAGTTGGTGGTGTGCTTGATTAATGCTTAACTATCACCACTCTAACTACACCTGCTACAGTGCATAGTGTGACAAAAGTAATGGTACTTAACATTACTGGAAGCATACACTTTTATGTCTGAAATTGTGTTAGAAAGCCTGGTTAAATTATGTGTACGTTTTTTTTCGCTCCAACTAAATATTCTGGTCTACTCAAAGCAGCTTCTGCTCTTTTAAGGTACTCAAACTATTGGGTGTTCAAAAAAAGTATCAATGACATATCCTTTCATTGTCAGCCTACTCACCACTCTAATAATGAGAATTACCCGACAACATTACCCACGAAAATATAGGGATGTTATAAAAAGTAATGTCAATTCAATTGTCAAAAAATGTGAACCCATTAGTAACTTGCCGCCAAGTTACGTCTTCGTTCACTTTTCTTTTCACAATTTTGTTAAAGTTATTTTGATAACATCACCTATAGTTTGTTTGGCATCATTGTATACTAGTTCTCATTATAATGTGTTCAACAAAGACAATGAATCCTTAAATTTATAGTTCTTTCCTTCACTCATGAATCTTAAACAGTGAATCTCAGTAATCTTTGCGGTGTGTGACTTGTTTTTTTTGATCAATTGTGTGTGTGTTCAAGTACATGCATTTAGGTGGGAGGGCGAACCATTGCCACCTCCTGTGACTAGCAGATTTTCTGAGAACTAACAGATGCATAATGCTGCCAAAGAAGTATAAGAATATTGGAAGTAATCGTAATGCGATTGCCAGTAGGCAAAAAAGGTGTCCCACACTCGCCATAATGGTAACAGGCAGCGCTGACTGACTCTTTCATGATGAAATGCACGTATATACCGTACAAAATGGAAGGGGGATAGCCGCCATGGTAGCTCAGTTGATCGAGCATCGGACATGTTATTCGAAGTTCGCAAGCTCGATCCCTGTCCAGGGCAGGTTATCTTTTTTCCATCTACTTTTCTTTCTTCACAATTACAACATTTCTATTCTTCTTGCAGATTTTCTGGTGTAAAAAAGGTACCTTATAATCTGAAGAGCCAAACAGAATGTGCCAGTGTATGAGTTAGCTCTTGTAGTGGTTACAAGTAAGATATGTTTTGAAGAATAAATCATTCTGCCACTTGCCTTAAGAATGTCTACAGGACATGGTGCTGGATGCACTTTGTTATTTTTGAATCGAGCTATCTTGAATTATATTTTTATAAATTACATGGGCTACTCATGACGGTATCACACACTTTAATGCCACAAAGAATATGCAGCGAACAATGTTATAAATGCCAAATTGCATAAGGATAAGGTGAAAACTGCACCCTCAACGAGAATGTACAGGGAGCACAAGGTGCAGGTGTCATTCCTTCTGCCCTTGCTTTTCAAGTGCGAGCTGTTTTCACCTCGTTCTGATCAACTAACTAGATTGAGATGTGTTGTTATAGTGCTTAAGGATGCTCCACGGGAAACTAGGTTTGTCTCAAACTCTGTGTGTCTTTCAACCTATATGGTGCCAGGTTCAAGAGTTCATGCAGGCCAGATCGTGTAAAGCACGACACCCGTTTAACATAATAACATGGTTTAAAGCATAAAATAGTTAATGGGACCGAATATCAATTTTTATAATAGCTGTTTTTTTCTGCAATAGAAAGCTTACTGGTCTGATCGTATAAACATGCAGTGAAAGAAGAGAATTTTCGCGGCTTGTTTCTTTTTGTTTGACATGGCTTTCATGAGTACATCTAGCGGTAACGCAGAAAGTGCTGGAAACACTTTAAGAATTTTCGGATCTCTGACTGCTATGAAGTGTCACACAACACAGGCAGCAAACAGTGGGAGGTCAGCATAACAGCTTTATATGTTTGTGCATTGCAGTTTGCTGCGAAAGCATGCATTTCATGTGCGTGTGAATTGCACATATTTCGCACTGTTTGCCACGATGACAGTGCTGCTTTTTGAGGGTTGACTCCTCTGCGTAGGCAGCACAGAATAATGTTGGCACAGGTAATATGGATATATGCTGTAACTTTGACCACTAATCTTTTTGCATGTTAAAGCATCAAATAATTGGCAGTAAACAAACAGGCTGCATGACATACTGATTTTTAGGCTGTTTAAGTGCAATATTAAAAGGAAATGCCACTCAAGTTGCAAAAAGAATGCAGTTCAATTCACATTTTTTGGTTTCCACCTGCAATCACATTCTGGCGACTTGTGAGTCTCTTTAATGAAGAAATCCTAATCGAAATTTTTAGCTGAATGGGTTGGTACTCATGTTGAATTTTGTGCACTGCTCATGAGTAGAACGATAGATTCATGTCCTACCCTTCAGGAGTGCCCTAAATCGATCAGGCAATCTTTGCATATTTTTAGTATCGTTGGACGATCAGTGTCAGCTTAAGCTATGTCATGAAAGTGGCCCACAGCGTCCAGCTAATGTTGTTTTCCTGTTCAACTGTAGTTGTGGTTGTGCTGAATAGCCTTTCTTTATATACACTACATAACAAACTTACTCCTTTAGAGTCAAGTGCATCTTCAGATCGATTGTAAATGTTTTCATATGCGAGGCCTTAAGTTTTATAAGAAGTTCCTCAGTGTGCCACGAGGAAATGTGTGTTCAGCAAAAATTTGTTAATCATTATATACAACTCTTAATGCCTCGTCTACAACTTTGCGCAGGTTGACCTTGAGCAGAAAACGAGGAGCAGCAGCAGCCCCCAGAAAAGAGCAAGCACCCTCCAAGCTCCCCAAGCTCTCTTTGACAGGAACAGCAAAGTCACTGTGTGGCATTGAAAACCATTGCAAGGAGTCTTATCAGGACACTTTGCTGCTCTTTCATCGCAAAACACGAAGTTGACCACTCGAGAGGAACTTCACGCTGTGTATTGTGAGTGCGTCAGTGGTTTTGTTTTGTCCAGCCAGCAGTCAAGAAATCATGTGTCATATTCAGCCGGGATGGCTAGAGGGAGTCGGGCAGGCATGTTTGGACATTTTTCTAGCCAAGTAGTGCCAATTTTTGCACTGGTCCTGTTGAAGTTACTGCCACAAATGACAGAAGCTTCGTCACCTCTCTAAATGTACAGATAAGTCGGGGAAGATTAGCTGCATTAGTTTCTTCTATAACTGATGGCTGCCAACATTCTTCATTGTAACAGGAGTTTTGTTCCTCACTTAGGGGTGTAAAGCCCCCTCAGAACAAAACGCTACACGTCTACTTACAGAAGGCCCCAAGGCCCTACTTGTAGGTTTTTTCGGCTTGTATGATAAGCACCTCATTTGGGTGTACAAGAACAATTTATAAACATGTATAGCAAGAAATTTGGGTGGCTGGTCATTTTGACGTTATTATGTTTCTCACAATATTCTTAAGCATGTTGTGCATTACGTTGTCAATCTGGTTCACGTGCATAGAAGACATTACGCAGTTTCAGGCTACTTCAAGCACTGTTATTACAAAAAAGCTAGGAAGCAAGCTATATCAATAATTTTTTAACACAGTTGCTTAATCTGATGAATGATACATCACTAAACTTTCGTGCGTATTCATCAATGTAAGCTCGTCTTAGTGTTATCCAAAATGAAGATGCGAGTCGACAGATAGAAGCATCTAGTCGGGGTAATTAGCGTGAATAGTCGGGTAATTAGCGTGAACAGTGGAAGTGCCTCAGACAGGCTGGCCGATGTTGCGATAGGAGGACCTATTTTTTAGAAGTCACCATGTCATCCTTGGCGTGTTAGTTTATATTGGGTTAGTAATGACATCCTCTTTTGGTGTAGGCGTGTGTGCCTGTTGGAAATGTTTGTCTGAAAAAACCTATAACGCAGAAGAGTGCAGCCCTTGCTTCCTTTCAAGTTAGGTTGCGAAGATACAAAGTGTTCTCTTGTCGGAGGTTGGGGGTAAGAGAAGCAAAAAAAGGTAAAAGAAAGAAAAGAAGGAAAAAAAAGAAAGAAAAGGGGGATGCAAAGTAAAAGTAGTGTGCTACACTGCTCCTACTTTGCATCCTCCCTTTTCTTGTTTTTTTTCCTTTGTTTTCTTTTTTCATCCTTTTTCTTACATTTGCAATGTCCCATCTAATGCATGAATCAATGACACATGGCTTTGCTGTAGCAAAGATGCCTAAGTGGTGTCGGATTGAACAGTGCATTGTACTTCATTCAGTTATTTACAGGCTGATCAGTCTTGCAAAAAGCGCTTCCTGTCTATCACCACACATGATCAAATGAAAAGTTTGCACTTGGCTCTTAGTATACTGGTATATAGCTTGTGTCTTGGACTACTCAAAATGAATGGTATTTTGCCGCTGTTTATGGTAATGAATTTATCCAACATGAAAATATCTTGCCTTGTGAACCTTGTCAGACCTGCCTTTCTTTTTCTTTCCTATGCAGGCATTTTATGTAAGGAAGGCAGTAACAGAGAGCTCATCCCTATCGGAAAAAACGAACGGTGGGCATGGTGTAAACCACCACCCACCATTATAGTGGATTAGTGTAGTGGGTGAATGGTGGGAAACGCCCACCATGGCGCATGGTGGGTATGGTGGGTGCTGCAGCGCAAGCAACACTTGAGCGCGAAATGACGTCATAATCACCGTGACGAGCTGTCACAAAAAATAAAAAAGAATTCTATAAAAACAAAATGAAAAACACCTGTCCCGTAAAAAAAAATCAAAACGCCACCGAGGATCGTACGTGCAACCTACGGATTCCCACTTGAAGACGCTAACCACTGCGCCACACCAACATGACCTTCACTGGGTGTTAAATATTTGGTTGGCATACAAACTTACGGTTCAACTTAAGATATATTTGTCGTGTACACAACATAGACAAGATCTACACCTGCTACTAAAAATTTCACATTTATTAAACACAAGCAACTGCGGCCTGTAACGATTTCCACTATGTTAACGGCACTAGTGCTATTTTTTTTTACAATTCACAACTTCAAGAAAAAAACCAAGTGGACTGGGGAGCAGCAACAGTTTACCGGCGGGGTCTGCCAAGTTTAATATTCGTTTCGCGCTCGTTCTAAAGGGTGACATCTGCTCACGCTTTATGACGCCTCTAGGCTCATTCCATAGATACGCCCGCCTAATTTATTTGATTGAGTATTGGGATGCTTTTTGCGCAATGTAGAGGGCGGTCGCGCCAGCGCAATGCTGTAGCTTTTTCGCTAAAGCAACTTCATAACGGCTTGGCCAAAACGAATGCAGTGTGCCGGAAACATTACGCTATCATGTTGGTTCACCAAGCATACGAATTGCCACGTCTGAGTTCTCGTACAAAAGCTAGAGAAGTGCCGGCGAGTGCGACCGGCGGCTGTCGGTGAGAAGACACTTAATTAGGTTCTCTGGAGTGCTTTATTCGCGTCGCATCGATGTTTGTTGCTTCTTGAGCGGACAATATACACAATAAAAAATGCTTCATTTAGGTAAATAATGCCATGGCTGCGCTGTATTGTCATACTTAATCGTCGAAATCGTGTATTCTGAAACCCGGAAGCACGGAAAACACAATTGTACGGGCTCGGTCGGTTGGCCTAACTTTGATGGAAATCATGGTGGTAGAACATGTTGTGTACAGATCCCAGCTTGGTACACTATATAAATTGCCCGCCATTATAAGCCCACCCATCATCTGCTTACTGCTTCCCAGCATTATCGCGATGGTGGGCAGAGCTTCTCAGCTTGGTACACCATGTGGCCCACCATAACAAGCAGCACCCATCATCTGCTTAGTGCTTCCCAGCATTATCGCAATGGTGGGAAGAGTTTCTCAACTTGGTACACCATGTAGCCCACCATAATAAGCACCACCCACCATATGCTTAGGGCTACCCAGCATTATCGCAATGGTGGGCAGAGTGTCCCATTATTGCCCACTATCTAGCCTCTGCTTTCCACCATCATTTCCACTTTACCCATCATCTGTACACCATACCACCCAGTATGTCCCGGCATAACCAGCATATTTTCCACTACGACCCACCATAGCCATCATAATTTCCACCATGCCCACTATTATTTCCACCATGCCCACTATTATTTCCACTACGCCCACCATGTTTTCCAGTATCTACCATGGCAATTTTTTCGATAGGGATAGCTTGAGCTTCGGAAGAATAAATGCTGGTAGTGAGGCAATTCCACATCAAACATCCCAGCCATTTTGCCAACCATACTAAATGTGTTTTGAAAAAAAAATATTGTGCTCGTTTACTGTATTGAAAACAGCGAAATGCTAAAATCTATCACAGAGAACAAAATATTAAGCCACCTTGGTGCCTTCTGGACTTCCCAGGATGTCGTCTGGGTGTTGTTTGTAAAAAGTAAATAGAAGTATTTCAAAAATACTGCCTCTTCTACACTAAATTTGGTCTAGGCATTAAGTAAAGGTGATTGTGTGTTGTGCATGAAGCTCAGTAATATTAGTGCAATTTTTTGCCACATCAAAAGCAAGGAAGCAGTTCTCTTTATATGGCAAGTTATATGATTACACTTTGTTTTAAAGAATAAATTATTTTTGAAGTTTCCTATGATGGCTGTTTTCTACATTTGATATACGACAGCTTCCGTTCCGAAGTTCCCCATGGCCCTCAATAGGAGACTTCAAAAAATCATTTTCCTCATTGAAACAAAAATTGTAATGATAACACTTGCCATATAACAAGAACTGTTTATTTGCTTTCAACTTACACAAAAAAGTAATTTTCCATTACACTAACACATAGTTAAAATTGCATCTCAATGTGGACAAAAACGATTATATAGTGATATTTGTAATCAGGACCTAACATTATTTTTTTTCGTGAAATATAACCTCTGTGGAGTGAGTATTTGTGGCTCAAATATTTATACAAAGTGCAGTATTGCCATACAAGAAATGCAAACGATAAATAGTTTGGCTGAATTCTTCAAAGCCTATGTAGTGGATAAATTGCACTAATGTTACTTGGCTTCAAATACTTTAAAGAAGCACCTTTACTTAATATGTAGATCGAATTTGATATGGCAAGAAAAGGCGGTACTTTTAAATTTTTCTCACAAATAACACCCACACGACATTCTGCGAAATTCTGCAGGTACCCACGTGACCACTACCTTTTTTCTTTTCAAAATAATTCTGCAAATAACTATTTTCAAAAGAGTAAATTACCATCATTTTTAAAACTATATATCTGTGATGGTTGCCAGGCAGTATGGTTTAGTTGTTTGGTGTAGAATAGCCCAGTGGGAAAAACAACAAATATCTGAGCATCCTTTGACGCTTGGGCAATTTCGAAAGCATTTGTTTGTTAGCAGCAATTCAATTAAGCCCTTCATGCTTAGGGGTAGAATCAAAACACAAGTAACCAAAGTAGTCCAAAGAGTCATGCAGTCTCGTTGTTCCAAGGCTTGTGGAGCCTAATTTAGTGCAAGCATCACCATTTTTAAAAAATTCAGATTCAACCAACAGGTTTTGGAGTCACAGTGCATTTTCAGCTAAATTGTTTCACACGAGTTACTTAGATAAAAAGCGGCAAGTAGAGGTAAAAATACCATTTTAAAAGCACTGTAGGTAATAACAAAAAGGTCTGCTTTCTTTTTTTGTGTGGTGCTTTGCCTGAACGCTGTGCTTTTTGTGGTATAGTTCATTGTCTAGTGAACATAGGCCATAAAAACTAACATTAGCCATGTTGAGGTCGATTTCTGGTTATAGTCATAGTAGCCATATTAAATATTATGACTTCAAACTTCATTGTTCTTTTGAAGATTTTTTCTTGCATAATGATATTTTAGAGAGTTAGTCAATTTTGTTATAAGAAAACGTGATGTCATAATAGGGTCACCTTGTATAGAGTCATTCAGTTTTACCTTACCTTTTACATTCCTAATAGAACAGTTATTTTCAATATCGGTATTCAAAATAGAATGAGCATGCTGTATGTAGTAAGGTGTAAGCACTTACAAATAGCACATGCACCCAACTTTTCTGTTGGCAGTTTATTTCTGTTATTCTTGATTGATATGTGGGGTTTCACGTCCCAAAACCACTATATGAATATGAGAGATGCCGTAGTGGAGGGCTCTGGAAATTTCGACTCTTTGGGGTTCTTTAACGTGCACCCAAATCTGAGCACACGGGCCTAAAGCATTCCTGCCTCCATCGGAAATGCAGCCGGAATTCAATCCGCGACCTGCGGGTCAGCAGCCGAATTTCCGTTACTCTTGCTCCCCTATTTCTGTGCAGTTCAGTTATAGTTGTCTGGCTTGCACAGATTTTAATGGCACCTGCCTGAGCCTGCTTGCTTTCATGGTGATTTTAACCTTCATAATTTGCATAGGTTGACCTCTCAAAATTGTTCAAGATGCCGATTTTGTGCACAAACTGTATAGTATAAAGGCAGCAGATGTACATGCACACACTATTAAATGTACATTGAGAGCTTTCACTGGTAGTTCCTAAAGTTTTACTGTGCAGGAAGCATTTAAATCATAATTCTATAAGGACATATCAATAGATTATCTCTACCATTGAAAATTGTGACAACCTAGTTATGTTCACTGTTACAAGCATGCTGTTTTCTTTAATGTGGGAGAACTAATTTATACACTTATTTATTCTATTATTCACATATGCATAATATGAAGGACTGTGTGCCTTACATTTTCAGTTTCATTTTGTGTGTTATATATCTTGTGCATGTGAACTAAGGTGCTAACATTTGTCTCTGACATTATTTGTGCCAATTAATTACATTTTCAGCTGCCTATGAAGGCCACATAAGTTCTATGGCAGTGACCTCCCAAATCTACAGTGGTGCCGAAGCCTCAAGCAGCATTTCGCCGATCTCCACAAGGCGTTCATGAGATAAACAGAGCGCCACACTTTCGCAGTGCTATGATTATTATTTATGTTTAAAGATTTCATTCCAAAATCGCTGTTACATTGTGTTTTTTGCCACCATTCTGTGGCTTAGGTGGAGCTTGCGAAATTACTGTGTAGTCACCTCATTTGTGTACCATGAACACGGCAATGTCGCTATTCACAGCTGAAGCATACAGACAAATAAAAAAATATATTGATTGTAGCAGGGCTGATGTGCATAATAATGCTTCTCTATTGCAAATAATAACTTTCTAAGTTCTTTAAGTCTTGCATAGAACACTGCATTAATGTGTTGCACTGTAACCACCAGTTATGATCGCTAGCATGTTAATTTAGTAGCTTTGTAACGTATTTTAGTTAAAAGGTAATTTTGCTTCTGCAACACGACAATTAGAAAGATGCCGATGATTCAATCCCTCATCATGCATATTTAAGAAATATTGTGATTTGTACACAGTATTGCATGTACTCAAGATGTGGACGTCTATTCAATTCACACATTATATTGCTTTGCACTAGATTCGCACGTAACATGCACACATTTCAGTTTTTGTGCATGATACGTCTTTTCATAAAATGCGGAGTCCGCATCATGCGTCACTCCTTAAAATGCGGAGTCCGCATCATACGTCTTTCCATAAGAGGCGGAGTCCGCATCATACGTCTTCCATATTCCAATAATTCTGTACTTGAGGTCTCCGCATCATACGGAACGTTTCAGTAGAGATATGTGAAGCTAGCGAAATGGCCGTGAGCACGCTATGAGCATACCATGTAGTCATGTTTTATATGATCCGTATATCATGATTATCATGATTAGACGTATCATTTGCCTTCGTCGTCTATTTACGTCAGGTTATATCAAATTTGGTATATGTGGAGCTAGCGAAAGAGCCATGAGCGTGCTAAGCAGCGTAGGGTGTTCTCATGTTTCCCATGATACGCATGTCATGGTTATCACGTTCGGACGTCGTCCATTCACGTACCGAATTTAGTATATGTGAAGCTAGCTAAACGGCCACGAGCGCATCATGAGCGTGAACTATCGTCATGTTGTTACGTGACATGCATCTCATGACTATCATGTTTGCACCAGTCACATACCTTCGTCATCTATTTACGTCCCGTAATACCAAATTTGGTAATGTGAAGCTAGCGAAACGACCGCGAGCAAACCATGAGCGCAGCGTGTAGTCATGACCTATAAATATGACATAAATATCACAATATACTCGTTAGGGTCTGTCAGTTTTGTTCGCCATGGAGTCATACCATACCATACCCGTTTTGCAATATGTAATGTGAATGAAATCACCGCAAGAGCAGCAAGGCAATGAAGTGTAAATTATGACATTCACGAAATACACATAATTATTTTCATATTATGACAATTCACTTTTTCTCGTCATAATGTCATATTATTTTGTGTTGATTTTCGTATCAATACCAATACTGAAACAGACAGGAGTTCCAATATTTGTAGGCGGCTAGCAGATATATAGATAGATAAGCTCAAGTGAATGAAAATCGCTAAGAAATGCTTGGCATTTAAAAACAGTATCAACCTCAATATCGATCAGTGATGCGTAATTAGAATATTCAAACCACCAGGAGTACACATGCAAAACAAAATTCATACCTTACCCTATAATCTACAGCAAACATTAACTAAATGAAACTTGATCAGGCTCTCTGTGTTCCCATTTCTAGCATGCACGAAGGTAATCAGACATTGCTTTGAAAGCGCTCGTTGTACTTACATCCGGTTCGTTTGTCAAACTGTCAAACTTGTATGGTGACTCCACGCAACGTTATAATTTTCAATTCACTAAATGCCACGGCGTTGCTTTGATCTGCTCCAAAATGATGATGTTCATTATTTGTGGGATAGAAAACTACTCAACGGGCAACCACTTGAAAGCGAAGTCTCTAATTGCAAATATAGAGGGTTACATTTCGAAAAAGGCTAAGCAGACAGAACGCAGCAGTTTCACCAAACGAAACCTTTCAGTCGCACAGACACAAGCCTTTTCAAAGAGCCATCATTATGTCTGGCTCTTTTCATGCCGAATGCACTAGCGCAGTGATGCTCAAAGTTGAGGCTAACTTCTCGACAGCGCAATGGGCTCAACTAATTGAACCCACTAGTTTTCATGTTGCACAGTGAAATATGTTGGTGCTCCATGTTATGAGTTTAAACGCTGAATGAGGTTTTATTTGACTCCTCATTTGCTTGTAAGAACTTTGAATGCACGAGCCCACTCACTGCTTATAGAGCAAAAGAACTGGGACATTTATGAGTCCTGCGTTTGAAGTAAGCAATATGATGCCGAAGGCGACTCTTTTATGGGTTTAACGAAGGCCTAAGAGTGCCTCTGTTTACAAGGAACGTGAAGTCGGAAGCAGTGTGAAAACTTGGGTTTTGTTAGGGCCATTTAGCTTTGTGCCTACACTCGAGCTGATTTCGAATGGCACCCATAGTTGCAAAAGAGAAGTACATGTTGTTTTTTTTCCCTTGGTAACGAACGTTTTCCGAATATTGAATATTTCTGAAATTTTAGGCGTGAATCCACAGCTTTACACCTAAAATTTGAGAGTGAACTTTGCTAATCGAGCAGAAACTACGGAAGGTTGGATAACGGCCATAATTATATTTCCCATGGTCTGCAAGTAGGGCTCTCTCACAGATCTTCCTGCACGATCGCACTGATCTTTTCACGCAGCTCGGCGGAGTGGAGCCCTTGGATACCAGTGAACTAAGGCATCGAATTGCTTTTCTGCAGGTGGTGTCGCATGTCCAGGGTCGTTTCGATAGTAGTCGCCTCCAAGACAAACTCTTGTACACTGTTTAGTGGGTTCCGCACCAATCCCGCGAAAACTTCCTGTTTAGCTCTTCGCATGAGGAGGTGAACTGTCTTGTGTTCAGGCATTTCGGGGTCCGCATTGTGGAAGATTCGAGTTATTTCTTCTGTCAAGTGCATGACGCTTTCATTGGGTATAGTTGAACTCAGAAGTCGAAAAGAGTTTCGGTTTTCTCTTAGTGGATCGTGCTGGCGAAAATAACCAAGAACCCGGGCCGCTTTCCTTGACTTTATCGTCGACTTTTGCTTCTCGAACCACGTTTTTGCGGCGTCTTCTAAGGCGAAGTATACACATGCCTCGGTTTTTCTTCACTGTTCTGATTCCTAAAGATTGCCACCGGTCCTTACACTTCCAACCAGCTCTCCGGTTTCTCGCTTTATGACCGTCAGAATTTCGGTGGCTCATTAGGCTCGTGGAGGAGGCTGTACCGGTGTTGTCATCGTAACGGCTTGCTTCGTTGTCGTAGCTCGTGTGTTGTTTAGTAAAGGTGCGTATGGGGGGGGGGGAAGAACTTCCTGCAGTTTGTGGCTGCCTTGACTGTCACTGACATTGTTGGTGTCTTCTTCACGACATGGGCTGGACTCACGGCTTCAGGGTATGTACGGAACATCGGCCGGGAAGCATCTCCACCAAATTCCACGTGTGTGTGACGTCGACGTAGGTGACAGACGACAAGCGGGAGCTTAATGTTTGGCTGAAATGGTCGCAAGGAAAGTGAACATCACTCTACAGTAGTACAAATGTGCACTGAAAGTTGCAAACACAGCGTCGGGCGTCGATCAACTGACAAGCGGTGAAGTGCGTCGACGTTTTTACATGTGTCGTCGAATATTCCAGTCTTATCACTTCTCGAAGTAAAAGCTGTGGAAAAACATCGAGTGTTCGCGTCTTGCACGAAACATTAGGAGGACAATCTATAATAATCGCCAAATTTCACCAACAGTGAGGCACAGTTAACGTTGAGCATTTCTGACAGGCTTTGTGGGCGAAAACCGAATCAAACAAGTGTTCCAATAAGAAACACGCGTGCCAATATCAACTGGTTACCAAAATCTTTATTCCTTTCGTGATTCATTCTGCTGGCTTTCCTTTCTGTCACTGCGATGCTATTTTCCGTACCACACTAACTAGCTACAAAATTTATCTCAGATATCTTTTTTATACTCCAGGTTTCCGCCCCAAGAGTCAGTACTCTTAAAGCGACCGTCAACATGACTCCAACAGAGGCACGGATCAGTCTAGCTTAATTCTCCTACTGGTGCAAGTATCGAGAAATTTATCGCCGTAACAAATTACCGAACAAAATAGCGTAGATGTTTCTAAATGTTTGCGATAGAAAGAACATCGCTGGGGTCTGACAACAAGTGTTGCTTCGGTAACCCTACCGAAAGTGGTCAATGAAGCATTGCTAGGTAAGTTCTACACGCCACAGGACAAATGTCCGTTCAGAAGGTTTTTTTTTCGTTTAAGACGTACAACAGCTTTTTTATTACATGAAGTAATAAAAAAATATGCTACAATTGCCTCCACTTTCTATCAATGGCACATATTTAGATTTTCGCTGCGGCTTTAAAAAGAAATAGTACTTCGCGTCACCTTCAATGACGCAGCAAATGATATCTCTAAGCAAAAGCGTTAGAGAAAAAGGGTCGCCAGTATAGGCATTTTAGGCTTCATTTTTGATAGCAGTAATGATGAAGGAACCTCCGGTGTGATGTACTAGAGCCATAGCTCACATGTAGAGTTTTCAGTGTGTACATGGATGGATATGTGGGGTTTAACGTCCCAAAACCACCATATGATTATGAGAGACGCCGTAGTGGAGGGCTCGGGAAATTTCGACGGCCAAGGTTTCTTTAGCGTGCACCTAAATCTGAGCACACGGGCCTACAACATTTCCGCCTCCATCGGTTCAGTAAGTACATCGAAGATGCACTATAGAGAGTCTGAGTGCGGCTTTGGCGCAATGAAATGCTTCGTTGTTCTTAAGAACACACGCTAAATGTGCTGATATTGGTGCGGCGCGTGTGAAGAAGTAAATGAAAAAGCTCACTCAACTGGGTATTGAAGTAAAGAGCAGTCAAAGTGCCACGAAACGTTACTTATTTACTTTGTTTAGTTGTTTTGCTTTATGCCTGTTCTATGTTTGTTTCTCTTCAACATATTTATCTAGTTCAGTGAATTGTGCGACTGACCACGTGGTCAAACGACAATAAAAAGTGTGTCACTGGATTTTCTTCGTTCATATTCATCCCTCATGATCACAGGAGCATTTTACAGCCAGCGTTTTTTGTTATTTGTGCGGCCTGTTACAGTAAAAGCAGGGTTATTCCACGAGAGATCGACACGGGTCCAAAAGTTGACATTTTAGATTTTATTGAGTATCTTATATTTCGTGCACCTCTCACCTGCTAGCCCGAAAGTCAACTTCGTTTTATGATTAACGGCATAACTTACGAGAAAAAAATATCAAACTTCACCAACACGGAGGCACCAATTTCGTCACCTGTCATTTTCGAAAATTGCAGATGCTATAAAAATACAAATATTTTTGTTTCAAAGAAGATATTTTTGCCTGAAATGCATGTTTAATGAAGAATGAATTCATATGTTTTCAAGTGTATAGACCTTAAGAAAATGGCTTTTAAAAATGTCTAATTTTGCGACAGTTTAAAATAAGTTACGTATTCCCCATTTGTTTTCTCCGAAAGTAATGCAAGTAGCGTTTTCAAACTTGACACGTTTTAAGTATATAGTGTGTCTATTAGGTACATAAATTATTGCTGCCGTAGGGATATGTAAATTTTTATATATTGCCTCAAAGTTCTCGTATTGGCAAAAGTGTACTCCACTGAAATTTGAATAATAAAAAATCGCATCTTCGATTTTTCTTAAAATCTCGTAAATACACAACCGAAGGCCATCATACAGTAATATAGAAAAACATGTTGCATTATTTGGTTTTTAACGACAATAATCGTGGTACAAATCAGAGCTTTTCGAGAATGCGCTGATAAATTGAGAAATCTAGAAATCGGAACGGAAAAGCGGCAATAAGCTTCAAACGCGAGTAAACGTGACCGCATTTGGTGAAGAAAGGCTGTTTTAGCAGATAGGAGTAACTATTCTGAACACGGTATTCTACAGTATCTGAATTCCCTCTTATACGTAAAGCACTGAGACTTCTAATATGTGGTGCCTCTTCATTACTGACACACAGATGGAGCTGCTGTGACGGCCATGTGTTTCCAACACGTTGTGTAAAAGAATTGAATGTTGAATGAGCGCGTAAACGGTTCAGAACAAATTTTTATCATTTGGGGCACGAAGACTGCCGCATTGGACTGATGAACACGCTTTAGGGCAAGTTGTCATCCGTCGTCTGCTGTACAGATGAATTGCCGTGCGCCGCATCTGAGGCAATGCTTTAGATCTTATGGTTCAAAGTAGGGACAAAGATTAAGCCTCCCGTTTTTTATCGACAAAAACATTGTGAAATTCATTTTAACGTACTATACTTAAGTTTTGCATTCGCACTGTGGATACTTGTGCGCAAATATCCACACTGTGAATGCAAAACTTTAAGAAAAATTCAAGATTTTTTGAAGATTGAAAAATTGAAAGATTTTAAGAAAAATTGAAGATGGAATTTTTCATTATTCAAATTTCAGTGGAGTACACTTTTGCCAATATGAGAACTTTGAGGCAATATATAAAAATTTACATTTCCCTACGGCAGCAATAATTTATGTACCTAATAAACACACTATATACTTAAAACTTGTCCAGTTTTAAAACACTGCTTGCATTACTTTCGGAGAAAAAAAATGGGGAATACGTAACTTATTTTAAACTGTCGCAAAATTAGACATTTTTAAAAGCCATTTTCTTGAGGTCTATAAACTTGAAACCGTATGAATTCATTCTTCATTAAACATGCATTTCAGGCAAAAATATCTTCCTTGAAACAAAAATATTTGTATTTTTATAGCATCTGCAATTTTCAAAAATGATAGGTGACGCAGTTGGTGCCTCTATGTTGGTGAAGTTTGATACTTTTTTTCTCGTAAGTTATGCCGTTAATCATAAAACGAAGTTAACTTTCGGGCTACCTGGTGAGAGGTGCACGATATATAAAATACTCAATGAAATCTAAAATATCCACTTTTGGACTCGTGTCGATCTCTCGTGGAATCACCCAGCACCAGTAGCGGAGCCAGAGACACCGGGCTTCAGTACTTCCTGAAAACTTTTTCATATATCTTGTCTAAATATACATGTGCACATACAAACAGTGATGTGAAAATCGTGCAAAAGATCTGCTGTTCTCCATGTTTGCGGTGGTAAAAGACCACGATGAGAACACTGGCGCACGTGCAAGCATGCGTGGTTAACTTGAAAGGCGAAGAAACGAGGGCCGCGTGCGGACACGAGGCCAGGGGAGAGAGTAGGGTGTGTGGAGTTGAGTGCCAGGCAATTGCGAAGGTGGTGTTCCTTCGGGCGTAAGCAAGGAGAAGGCGGTAAAAAGGTCAAGAGTTGAAGCGGCCTGCTTCGCTTCACCTCTAGTTTTGACGGTACACGGAGCCAGCGGCAAGCTACCACAACCACCAGGCCCACTGTCGGACGTAGGCCAGAGTGCTTCACTGTGGTACCTGGTCCGCGCGTCTGTGGAGAAGTCTGCCTGACTTGATCGGCCATGCCTTCGTCGCCAACCTGCTTCATCGTAGATACACCTGAGCATTGTCCTATTCTCTGTCGAATTTCTGCGGTGCTGACAGTACCGCGTTACAACTCTTCGCAGACGAGCCCCGCATAACATTTAAGCACTCACCGGTGAGACGCTATCGTGTTAGGACTCAATACACATTGTTTTTGATGTTATTTTGGGGTTTTATCATGTATTGTTCCACTATAGTATCCTTGTTGTGTGTATACTTTCATGTGTTGTTTTGATAAAGCGAACAATACATAAAACACCCTCGCCATTTTTCTTACGGACGTTGTTGTCACTGACGCAACAAAGTTCATAGAACGCAAACTTTTGAAGAATCTCGTTACAATGGCGCCTAAAGTGGGGTGAGGATGATTTGTCTTGTTTAAAAATGAACTTAACAACCAGAACATGGGCCCCACCGAGGTGGTCTAGTTGCTAATGTACTACTCGGCTACTGACCAAGAGGTCAAGGGATCAAACATCGGCTGTGGCGGTGCATGTTATATGGAGGCGAAAATGCTGTAGGCCCGTGTGGTATAATTTGGGTGCTGTATAAGAACCCCACGTGGTCGAAATTTGTGGAGCTCTCCTTTACGGCATCTCTCATAATTATACGGCCATTTCGGAACGTTAAACTGCACATATCAATCTACCACATCAAGTATTTAAGAGATCTGAGTAGCGTCGCTGAGAAGCTAGGTCTCACTGTACAAAAACTGAGCGAGTGGATGCGAGAGTAGCAAGCTCGTGAACGAGAACAGCGTGTCGCCGATCACGAGCCTTTACGTGAGCAGGCAGAGCGAGCGTAAGGCGCGTGCAGCTCGCGAGCAAGAAGAGCGCGATGCACGTCCACAACATGAGGTGGAGCTGGCTCGCGAGAATGTGGCGTTGGACAAAAAACTTTGTCACTTTACTTGCGTCTTGTGGAAACTGAGGCGCTTTGTGGTGGAAGAGGAGACTTGGCGGTCATGAATAAGTATTCCCCGCCGCCATTGCAAGCAGCTCCTCAACCCACAATGCATGCGCGTCAAGGGAAGGTAGACTGTCTCAAAGCTTTATCCAGGCTGTTCGCAGGGACGACATGGAACCACTTACTTCAGAGTAGACTTGCCAATGCACAATGCGTTGTCGATGCGCGAGAGGCTAGAACCAGTTTTGCGGAGCTTGATCAGGCAAATGGCCTCCTTAAAAGAAAAAAAAACAGAAGTGTTTTCTCAATGATATGTTGTGGAATTTCTCAGAGCATGGGCATCGTTACTGAAGTACGGTTACCTCAGAGTAGCTCTATTGAAAGAAATCCAAATGGAAATCAGGATGATGGCAGCGCATTCCTTAAAGAAACGTCCTAAAGGGTGGTAGTGGATTCTTGTGTAGCATTGAATGGGATATCTAGTAGCACTATTTTGGTGGGGGACCAAGTGAAGGACTCGCAATCGGAGCATTAGTGCCACATTTGGAATGTAAAGACAGTTATGATAAGCCCGAGATTGTTAAAAATGGTATACAAGCACACTATCAAGCAAACAGTATGCCGTTGCATGTGCGGAAGACCGTATATGATGACCTGTCTGGGCCGGATGATCTCAATAGAAAGTGAGATTGTGCTGAGCACAGCCCTAACTCCACCGCTGAGGTAGAAGGTGGCCAAATGGCGCGGCCTAATTTACTTAGAAGAAAGCCAAATAATGCTTTTAACAAATCGTCTCTGTCTCTGTAGTGCACGTCCTATAGGATGTTAATTCGGCCCACTGATTTCAAAGCAAAACAAGAAATTTGAAAACTTCCCATGCTGGAAAACACCGTTCAGACGCTTATGCCTCGGTGTGTCTCGCACAGCCGGAGGTACGGGTCAATTCATTGTTAGGCTGTGGCAGAGGACTCTAGCTGTGACTATTAGGTATTCTGATGAGCGTACAAGTGTCCTCATTCAATGAACACAGTTCAAACCGTCTTTGTCCCGAGCCCTTCCTAGGTGTTTGAGCAGTGTAACTCGATCGACTGCCTTGGGATGCTTAACCTGAGAATTTAGGCCGTTAACCAATTGCTGGTTTTAGGCTCTGACTCGGTAAAACGGCTTGCCAATTTTAGTTACCAACTGTTTTACGATGATAATAGTGACGTGACATGTTAAATGCTGTATGCAGTATTTTAATTGCTTTTTAAATTAACAGAGATATGATATGAGCATTCAGTGAGCCTTTTTGCAGAATAAGTATGTTAAACCAGCCTGTCAAGTGTGGCGCGCATATTTATTGCATTTTTTTTGTTGCCCACCGCACAAAATTTTCAATTGAGGTATATGTGAGGTGATATGTGTGCAAAATGTATGCTGTCATCCGATGTGTTTTAGTTCCTGAATTTTCCCAACTGTAGACAAAGTTTTATAATGTAATAAAATATTTCCTTCTAATACAAATTACATTTGAGAAAATCAATGTATTTGTTTTGCACACACGCACATACAAATGTGAAGGAAAGGACATATTTGCTTTATAACACACGAAGCACACAGCCACAAGGTAATCCGTGCTGATTTCTCAGAAAGAAAAGGTTCTTAGTTGCCAAGAAAATTCATCCTGTTCCGGGGTTTCAACGTTGCGGGTTTCGACATTGCAGATTTCGAAAAATACAACCTTGCGAGTTTCCGCAGAACTCATTCACAATACTTGTCTTCGTGTGCTTCAAGTTGTTGATGAATTCGCAGTCGCGCTGTTAATTGCTAGCTTTTTGGTTAACTCAATTATCAAAACAACCACTCTGGAAAGGCGTTGGTCTTGAGTCCAAACCCCAGACCAGGAGAAATTTTACAGTAACTAAGAAGCTTCTCTTTCTAAAAATCCGCGAGGACACTCCTGTGGCTTCGTGCTACAAGCGGGTGCTTGTCTTCTTTTTTTTGCAATGTTCACAATTATTGTTGAGTGGTGATGAGACGCCCTATATACGGTTGCTTGATGAAAGCGCATTGCTGCTTAAAGACAGTTTTTGTGTAGGTAATAGCGGCCAAATATATAATAAGATCTAGTGAACGATAGTAATTAGAAATGTCGAAGATCTCGCGTAACTAACTTTTGTCGCCATTAATCACTTGTGTCTGAGCGTTAGGACGTTACCATCTGGCGTGACAAGTTGACCCTTTCACAATATCACAGCATACTAACCAAATGTGGCGTCTTAAGGCTCGAAATCATGATATAATGATAGAGAATGGCGTAGTGGAGGATTTCGGAAATTTCGACTATTTCGTGTTCTCTACGTATATTTATATCACACAGTACATGGTTCTCTATTTCCTTTTCACTGAATTGCGACCGCCAGAGCCGGAATTCAACCAGCGACCTTCGCGCAGCAGCCGAGCACCCTATAGCCACTCATTCATTGATGCAGAGAATAACCTAGTACGAACGTGAAACAAGAATCAATAGCAACAACACAATTACCACTTTCGTTCAAAAAGGCTTCGTACGTTTATTCCAAAGCAATCAAATTTCACATTAAGCTGCTTATACCTTGTGCGTTACAGATAAAAGCGAGTATGTGCGCTGTCTTAGAGCGTAGAAGCTGTATTTTACATCAGGCTTTGACCGAAAAAAGAAGCCATTATTTTTAAGGAGTGCGCCTTCTTCTCTACTTTCTGGGCAAAAAAAAAAGAAGGAGACCGAAGTGTTCTGGCAACCAAACGTAGAGGTAAAAAGCGGACCCATGCCTGGTCCAAACGCTCGTTGAGCACGTTCGCAGAAGGTGTCGCAGGATTCCCGGAGCAAGAACATTTATGGGCCAAAAATATACAAAAACTTTGTGAAGCATGCTTCAAAGTAAAGCAAAATGGCCGTCGTTATAGCTGCCCATCTCTCGCGCTTTGTGAATTGTTCGCTGAGTACTTTAACGCAGCAAGATGTGCTTCTTGAATCACGGTTTCTTTGCATCGTTTTCTCACGCTCTTTCTGATACGCAAATTGATTCAGCAAGTGCCTTTTTGTCACGTATGTGGACATGCACGCACCAGTAGTACAGCGTGCTTCGTTGCTGTCGCGAACTTTGCAACACAGCCCGCTCGCACCGGGTAAGAAACCTTCAAACGGTGATGGAGTAAGAATTAATCATGCTGTGCACTATTTGTGCTACGAGAATGCAGCAAGTGGATTGTGAAATGAACAATGCAATGCAAGCGACCAACCGGTGTCCCCATTGTGCTTGCAACACCAAAGAGATAAAAGAACAGATCAGAACGGAATATGGTGTGAAAACTACGTACATAAAAGAAACTTGAAGAATTATTGAAGTTAAAAAGCGTGTTTCTACCGATAAGCACGATAGGATATACTGAAAGCTGCTGTTTGTAGGGCCATAAAAAGTCCTTTTCTTTTACAGCATCTAAATTGTATACATTGCACAAAAACGTGAAGAACCGTGAGTGGTTTTCGAAATCTCACGAATGGGTGGGTTGCCGCGAAACAGTAAATATGCACGTGTGCTCTGTGTGTGTCCTATGGGTAGCCTGGTAAGTGTGACTTGAGTGTAGCATGATATAGATACTGTTGACCAGTTTCGAAGTCTTAGTTTGATTACATGTAAATTGTTTGGCGTTTGCCCATTTCATAGGAGCTTTCAGCACTCTCTGAGCTCCTGCCGTAGAAAAGCCCAATGATCAAGGGCAGGCACATCTATGGATGCGTTAGCTCTAGTGTTATCTTAAGCGGATGCAGCGAGCTGATCCGCGAACACGTTTCCCCGATCTGACGGTGCCCTGGCAGCCATGCACACTACAACATGCCGTCTGAGGTCGTAGATAGTAAATAAAAGAGTAAACTTACAAAAAAACGGGCTTTTATTGTTTTTCACAGTTTTCGAAGCTGTTACTATGCTCAGTTATTCCGTGTATATTACCGCACTTTGTAGTTGTATTTCCTTGATATGCTTGACAGCTACAGATATTGCATCAGCTTCTGAAGTTAATATGCATGTTTGGGGGTGCAAAATACCGGAATCAGAAAAGGATGGACAAACAGTGGCATAGGACTCACCAGTGTGAGGCTTTGAAGCATCGGTGAAAAACTCAGAGCAAGTGTACTTGTGTTGGAGTTCGATGGAGTGCGTGTGGATATTTCCAGTAGTAGCGTGTTTCATGACTTCCGTGAAAGATGAATAACAGTCTATAATCTGCCACAATAATGTGGTTATAATGTGGCGTATTTAATGCGGGAGCCGTCAAACGGTACTCTAAAAATGGCAAGCCAGTTTCCTCAGCAAGGTTCCTCACATGAAGTCAGTAGGGCTGTCTCAGCAAAGGATGATTGTTGAACAAGGCAGAATCGGAAAAAATAGTAATTATGGAGAGAGTGGGATGTTCTTCGTCTCCCTTAACCTTCAGAAAGTACAGCAAAGACATGTAACATCTCTTCAAGTGAAGCGACGAAGCATTCATTTGATCCTACGTACAGGCTTTCTACAGGGCTAGTTTGAAAAGCACCTGCAGAAACGCGAACGCATTTGGTGGGCCGAGTTGAGCATTTTTAAGGCTAATGGTGTCGCAAACTGGTAGGTTATACCACCGTAATCCAGGCGTGTGCTTACAAAGCTTTTATATGAATTTATCAAGGATTTCCTGTCAATGCCCTAAGTAATGCGTGACAACACTAAAAATATCCATGGTTTTTAAACAGCTAGTTTTTAATAATAGATTGTGTATGGTTCTGAGGCTATTCTTGCGTAAATAATAGGCCGAAAGACTTATGCTCAGTCTTGACAAACAGGCGTTGACCATGCAGGCCAATGTCGGGGTCGAGATAGAGGCCCCTTTCTTGGCAGAACAAGACGCAAGTGCTGTTTTGCATGTTGAGTTTAAAATATCCCTTATCTGCCCAGGTGCATAGCCAGGAATGTTTTTTGGGCAGGGGGGGGTCGGGGGGCACCTTCATTTTGGGTGGAGCACCCGTTTAAATGGCCTTTTTTTCTCTCTATACCATGGTGAAAATAATATTCGGGGATGGGGGGGACCCCTTACAATGCGCCTTCATCTGCTTATTGAGAAACCTTGTTCAAACATCACAGGGCTTGACGTTCACATACTGAGAGGTTGCACGATTTAAAACGACATGTACATCATCGTTATATGTGCCATAAAACATATTGCGTGGAATAGACAGACGCAGGGAGTTGCTATAAAAAGCATACAACTCAAAACACCTCCTTATGGCACTATTAGTTCTTTGACAAATATCCGAAATGAGACAGTGCCCACACGAACACGAAAAGTCCGGTTGGACAAGTAACTTTCGATGATTGTCAGCATTATACCCCACGCACCTCAATGTTTCAGGTCTCGCGATATGCGAAAGTCAAATACAGTGTCATACGCCTTTTGTTATCGAGAAACAGAGAAAGAAAAAATTGCTTATCAACAAAAGCGCCCTCAATTCGTGCCTCGATACAGACAGGGCTGAACACGGTGGACCAAGCCTCTCGAAATCCACACTGGTATCTGGTCAAGCGGACCATTAGTTTCAAGAAAGTGCATCAGCCGTGTTTATCATTTTCTGAAAGACCTTACAAAGACAACTAGTTGACGCAATTAGCCTTTCCTCGTTTTATGATCGGGAGAACGATGGCTTTCTTTCAGGCTTGGGGTAGTTTGCCGGGAAAGCATATCCGGAGGGGAGGACTTTTGGGGTTTCAGTAGGAAAGTGTTTCTGCATTTCGTATGCCTTATGGTCCGGGTTTGGGGTAGATTTATTGCAGCAGGTAACTGAGACATGTTGTTCAGCCGAACAGAAAGGTTGATTGTGTGTTGTGGATTGGCGTTCTAATCTCTGTTTGTCTATTCCGGGTTTCTAACGTTGGAACGCTTCGCTATAAAGTTGTGAGTTGGAGACCTGTTCGTAGTACGCCCCGAGGGTGTTTGCCTGACCCTCCAATCTGTCGCCTTTCGTGTTCAGCAGGGGTAGTGAATATGTTTTCTTTCTACTTTTCACACCATGTTCAAGACTTTATCCTCCTGTGTATATAGACGTAAATGTTGTAGGCCCGTTTGCTCAGATTTATGTGCACGTTAAAGAACACCAGGTGGTCGACATTCTGGGAGCCCTCCACTATGGCGTCTCTCATAATCATGTGCTGGTTTTGGGACGTTAAACAATACACATATCAATCAAATCAATTCTGTGTATGTGACGTCATAATAGATATAAATTTATGCCAGCTTTCTCATCTCGCCTTTCAGCGGAACCTCCTTTCTTGCGCCATAATATCCCTAACGCTTATAGGAATCTCGGGTGTCGGTGAGCCCCGAAACAACTTCCACGCCTTATTACAGTGAAAGATGTTATGAGATCACAACTCGTGTCACACGAAGTTGTCCGCCACCGCTGGTGTCCGTAACCACATCGCGTGAAATTAGAAAACAAAACCTAGCACGAGTGACACAGTGGGGCACGGAGCCTTGAACCTCGGTCCGCTGGGCCTAGCCCAGTATTCAACCACTGAGTGATACCGGTTCTTATGACTTGTTGGCAAACTAGCCTTAGGCAGGCTGATGTCGGGAAAGCCATCGCGTTATTACGACTTATAAAGCGTTTAAAACAGCGAAATTAACAGCCAGTCGTCGCATAATGTTAATAGCGTAACGAGTTGTTCGTGCAATGCTCCAACTCATTACAAAACTTGTTCTTGTTCCCCTATTAACTGTGGCTCCCACCCACTTCAGCCATAATTCCTCCTCCTCGCCAGCCGCTGCATGAACAATTGACACACAATTTCTTGCAAATGTTTACCGGATACCATGCTTTTCAAAGAATGACGAAAAATGGCATAGCGAATGATACCACGCAAAAATTATTATGATTAATGCCCCAGTGGGTATGAGGCAAATGTGCTTGCAGTAGTATTTTGAAAGGCTCTCAAAAACCGCTCTTCTAGCTTTAGCTGTGACTGTGCAGCGCCTTCCGCGCAGACCTGGCGTTTTTTTTTTCGTTATTTTCACGCATTACGGCACTAATTCTTCGACCATGGGATTCTTCCTTTGCCTGATCATCCACATATTTGTGGAATGCATTTAGTTGCAGCATCAATGAAAAAAGCGGTAGGCTAGCCCACATCTGCCTCTATGCTTAACACCCATGTCAGTTCAAGTAAAGAGAGCAATTTTGTGAAATTGTTCCCAATCGGCGTTGTCGGCGAGACACTTGGAAACCTGTGGGGGACGTGTATTTGCCATTGAAGTGCGGGAACTGTTGAAAAGTGGTAATTGCCGTATGGAATGATAATGAATTCCCATTTAAGCTGAGGCAGAAGTGATGAGATATTTTGCTGAGGTGTATTCTTTAGTACGTGTTGATAGCGATGTTGTATTTTGTTTTTGTTGCCTTTTTTCGATTCAGAAGGCATGTGCGAAAAGGGAAAAAAACTTTTTAATCAGATGACCTCGTTCATTTATTTTATTCCTTCCTCTCTCCTTCCTCTCCCACTTCCTCTTTCTTACTTTTCTGTCTCTCTTTACTGCTTACTCTTGCAGGGTAGCCAACTACATAATTGCTTTCCCGTTAACGTTCCTCGCTATCCGCATAACTTCTCCCTTTCTATTTTATTGCTTTAAATTATGCAACACCATCAATGAGAGCCAATCAATGAATGCCTGGAATAATGTCAGCATGCACGGTAACACAGAGGGAACAGCAACAGCTTCGAGTACAGCACCACACACACACACACACACACAACACACACACACACGCACACACACACACACACCACACAGCACACAAACGCGCGCGCGCGCGTGCGTACGTGCGTACGTACGTGAATACATACGGTGCAAAAAAAGAGTATGTATAAGGAATTCTCGCTTCCACCTAAAAAAAGCATTTCTGACTAATGTTTTGCATATTTTGTGCTGTCTCTTATCAACTATTGAAAGCAGTGAGTAACCACATTACTTGAGCCATTTGATGAGGTTTGTCGTTGTTCAAAAATCAAAAAGACACGACCGCGGTGAACGAGTAGAAAGCGGAAACTGAAACCGTTAAGGTAAGAGAAATTATATATACGTGTGAAAGAATAAGCAAGGAGAGTAAATGATTCAGGAAAAAGAGGCGGGTCTTCTTGGTTTGAGGCCCATCAAGAAAATAAGGTTCACAATGGATTAGTTGGTATTGAACGGAAATCGTGATATATGTCCCATTTCTCTTCTTCCTTGAAAAAATATCAACATGGTCCCCGACTAAGTTTTTTCTAAACTATATTTTTTATATTTCTTTGCAATGACACTAAAGCTGCAAGCTGGGTAAGAAATATAAAAAATAGCCCACGGTGAAGTTCTAAAAGTTTTGCGCTATAATATTACCTGAAGCACTGAATTACTAAAACTGAGTAGCGAAGATCACCACACCAATTAAATTTTACGCAGAACCAATCGCTGTTTTTCAGTAAGTGAAATCCAGACGTGAAGTATGAGCAGCAGCTACATAACAAGCCATGACTTTTGATCCGATCCCGATGCAAACTTCAGTGTCTTCTGCTGCTTATGCTGGTGCATATGAAAATAGCTCTTCATATGCCAATTAGTGGTGCCAATAAATACTTTGCAGGTAACGAAACTTTTGTTTCAAGCTAAACGAAGATGTTTTAAAGTCAGCATTGACATAAAAACGTCGTAAAAATGACATTTTTATTGCCCTTGACGCAATGAAGAATCGATAGCAATGAACCAGTCTAAAGGTAGCCAAATCATCATGTCACGAGTTTACCTACGCGTTTATTCACGTTCGCGCTAACACAGAAGTTCGCAAGCAGTATATATCTATCTCAGACACATTATGCTAGAATCAAACAACTGCGCGCACTTACTGAACGTTTGGAGTGGCAGCGAGAGCTTCAACCCTTTGTTTCGTTTGCAAATGAAATAATGAAATTATTTTGATCCCTCCAATGTCAGCGGCTTTTCACATAGAGGTATTCATGCAGCTTAAGAAAATATTCTTGTAGGTTTTTTTTCTTGTTAGGCAGCTTCTGCCTAGCATTGCTTGCGTTTGTCTTTAATACATTTGGATCACATGTCTTAGTCTTACATTGTGTTCGTTTTAAAAATCATTACACGTGATTACGGATATCAAGCTTGCTTGTGCGTCATAATGCGATTGACGATTTTCCCCATTTGTACGTGCTCTGCGGCTGTGATTCAACAGAAGAGAGCTGAAAATATTTATTTATTCTGTGGCATAGTCCGACATACAGCAAAATATGTCGTCCACAAACAAGACTTTTGTGTTCTGTTTTTTTTTCATCTTTTTTGTCTCTTCTCCCGAAGAATTTACATTTGCTTTTTTCTGGCTGGGTTAATAGGCTAATAAGTAAAATATGCTTTCAAGATAGTTCGCACATGTGCTTAAAGGCCATAATTATCACCGAAATCAAGACCTGGTGAGGGCGAAAAGCTCAAGCTCTTTACTCGCCATCAATGCAACATTATGGGCTGGTGTTTACCGGCATGCGCTGTTGCAGCTAATTTAAAATACATTTTATTTTGAGTTGTTTGACTGCTCGGTGCAAAACGCTAGCACTGACCAATTGGCACTTACTTCATCACTACATTACGCTTTGCTGTGCCACTGGACTTGAGTAATACCAATGTGGGTTTCGAGAGGGCAGATCCACCACCGACCATCTTGTGCGTATCGAGGCACAGATCCGAGACGCTTTCATCCACAAACAATACTTCCTCTCTGTGCTTCTCGACATCGAGAAGGCTTACGATACAACATGGCGTTTTGGAATATTAAGAGACTTGTCTCACCTGGGTTTGCACGGTCGAATGCTTTCTATAATCGAGAGTTACTTGTCCAATCGGACAGTCCGTCTGCATGGGAGAAGTGTTCTCTCCCAAACATTTCTTCAAGAAACGGGAGTTCCGCAAGGCGGTGTACTTAGTTGTACACTTTTTATTATCAAAATGAATTCTTGCACCTCTCCATCCCCGCAATATGCTCTGTTGTACATATGTCAATGACGTCCAGCTTGGCTTTAAGTCATGCACCTGGCAATGTGTGAACGGCAGGATCAGCTAGGTTTGATCAAGGTCTCCAAATGGGCTGAAGAAAATGGATTCCGACTGAACCTACAAAACCGCACATGTGTCTTGTTCTCCCGAAAGAGAGGTATGCACTCAGAACCTGACATTCAATTGAATGGTCAACGTCTGTCTGGTAATGCCGAGCATAAATTCTTAGGCCTAATTTTGGACCACAAGCTAACCTTCATACCGCAAATTAAGTATCTAAAAACAAAATGTATAAAACCATGAGTGTTCTGAAAGTGTTGTCACGTACTATGTGGGGTAGCGACAGGCAATGTCTCATGAATTTGTATAGGAGCCTCATTCGCACACGCTTAGATTATGGGCCGTTGTTTATCAGTCTGCGACACAAAGTGCTTTGAAGATGCTGGATCCTGTGCACCATTTGGGCATCCGTCTTTCTACGGGTGCTTTCCGCACCAGCCCTGTAGAAAGCCTTTACGTTGAGTCAAATGAGTGGTCGCTTCATCTGCAAAGAACTTAGATGACTTTGTATATTTCCTTAAGGTGGAAGCAGACAAGAAGCGCCCCTCATACTCCACTATTAATGATTTGTCGAGCTCCATACTGTTTCAAACAGGCCTTTGATGAGGCCACCCTACTCAGTTCGCCTCACGGGTCTATCTTAGGAAATTTGTGTCTCACTGGAACACAGTTATAGGCTCCTGTAGCATACAGCCACCTTGGCAGTGGCAGACTATAGACTGCGAAGTGTCTTTCCGAGAAATAACAAAACACGCGCCCATTGCCCATATCCGAACATACTTCCTGGAACTCTAACACAAATACACACGTCCTGAGTTCTTTACAGATGCCTCCAAGTCTATCTCCTCTGTGTCCTACGCTGCTGTCGGCCCATCATTTTTGGGTGCTGGCACACTACATCCAGACACAAGTATCTTCACAGCAGAGGCTTATGCGATACTTGTGGCCGCTAAACACATCAAACTACAACTACAGAAAGCAGTAATTTATACGCACTCTCTCAGTGTGGCAATGGCTCTGCTTATTGTTAAAAAACAGAAAACAAACCCTGTCCTCCTCTCACTTTACTCCATTTTATGCACACTCTACACACTGAAACAACACGTTGTAGTGTGCTGGGTGCCAGGGCACCGTGAAATCCAAGGCAACGTGATGGCGGATCAGCTTGCTGCATCCGTCCACGAAAGCACTGCCACTACACTCATATCAATCTAGGCCTTTTATCTTAAGCCGTCTCTCAGACGAAAGCTCAGGGACTACTGGCGGAGCAATTAGGATAGACAAGCACAAAACAAATGACACATTATTAAGCCACACTTTGGCCATTCGCCGCCAGTATCAAAATCATGTCATACAGAGGTAACACTAACGAGGCTCAGGATAGGACACACATACACGACACACTCATATCTTTTGTCCGGTGCCGATCCACCATTACGTGACAGATGTGGTGAAGCACTAAGAGTTCGTCACATTTTAATTGAGTGCAAACAATTAGACACTGTAAGAAAACAACACTTTCCATTACCCTACCAACAACATATACCTTTACACCCTGCAATGTTCGTCGGTAGGGAACCACTGTTCACTCATAAATCGGTGCTAGCTTTTTTAAGAGACGTTCGCTTTTATCGTGTCATATACCCAGGCAATGCGTAGCGCAACTTCTCAAGAGAGGTTGCTGCTGCAGTGACTACATTTAAAAGCACTTGCCTCGCAGCCCTTGGACACAAGGGCGCTGATGAGGCACTTGCGTTAGTGCCAAATATTTTTACACGTTTTTATCATCAAAACCTTTGTCACCCTTTTTTACTATGCATATCATGCCACTGTCATGATTTTAATACTAATGTTTTAACCCGCATTTCGCGAGGAATTTTGAGGCCCCTATACAGCCACGCAACATATCACTGTCCACAACTCTACTCATTGCAATGGCGCTCTTTGGGCCATCAATTGGCCCTTGCGCCATAAAGCGCCACACATCAATCAATCAAACCACGTGTTTCTTCAAACTGCCTGAAACTTAGTGTGTGCATTTGCACAGGCTCTGTTATGGACAGCTAGTTAAAAGTCATTCTTCTGCGTGTTGTCGAACAGGATCGCTGTGCCGACGTTTCCATGTCTAGTGATTGTTTGACATGCCTCATTCCGGGACCAATGTACACAGCTGCAAAGCAAACTGGGCGTACGTATATTTTTAGCCTAAAGTTTAGTTCTTCTTGTGCAGCAATGAAACATAGCTAATTTTTTTATTATTAGATATACAATGAGATGCTAACGATGATTAATTACAGAAATGCACACATAACAGCAGGTTACCTCGTTTTCTCTACTAAAATGAGATATAGTGCATTGAAGTTGAGTGTATCTAGTTGAGACGCATTTTCAGTCTATCATAATTGTCGTCTGAAAGGGATCAAGTCGCATGGAAATGGACGGCACTAGAGTGTTTTGTTTTATTGTTTGACGTTTTCTTGGGGCACTGTTTGACAAAACAACACTTGGAATACCAATGACACCATTGCTTTGCAGGAGGGCGAGCCATGGCGGTGGAAGACGCAAGGCATTTGTATAGTTATGCTATATTCACATTTTGTAAGCGGGGTGTGCATTCTAGTCGATGGCAGTTGCCAGGGGTTCCTTGTCTACTTCAAAATGCTTTAATTAGTTTCTCCTTTCAAGCACAAACTTGCTCTCAATGCATATAAGGCTTTACTGTAAAGCAAAATGTGCCCATTAGTGGTGGCAGTGGCTTGATTTCCAACATATGGCTGCGCCAGTGCTTCGAAGTACTTTTCTTGGAAGCCTATATAAAAGCCTTTCACTTAAAACTTTTTTCACTGAAGCTGTGGCAAAATCCTTTCTTCAATGAGCTACACAGTGTGCCTTGATGAGTACGTAAGTTTATGGATTTATGCACATTGTGCTTGATGAGTACTCAAGTTGATAGAATTATCTGGTCTTCAAATGTGTGATTATTTTGCTCATTTGTGTGGTACAGATCAACGCTATATCAAGCGTAGAGCCAAAGACTCTTCAGGCAGTCATACACACAATGCTTCATCCTCTGTCAGATCAAAAATCCCGGCGGCATTGAAGTAATTGCGAACAAGCCCAGCACGTAGCATACTCATGTCATCATGTCATTGTCTTGCCATGGCAGCTTTTAACGCTAAGCATGAATGCATGGGTCCGATTTCGGGCCACGGATTCTGCACTGCAGTCGAAGGTAAATGCGAAAACAGCCATGCGTTTAAATTCAGGTGTGTTGAAGAACCAAGAATAGCGAACAGTGATCCGAGATGTCCTGATATGCCATGCTTCGGAATAATTTTTTTCAAATGGCACCACAGGTTACCACATGCTTGTGATGGCATAGTAATGCTACTGACCACTCTCAAGTGATCTTTATTCGCGTGAGCTAGGAATCGGCTACACGTTTGTGAGGCGAACTTCAGCTGTTCAAGCTGGGGATTTCTCCTTGACGTAGCAACTGTGTAGATGCACAGCTCAGTTTTAGTGTGCATTAGCTGTGCGTGGGTGTCATACAGTAAAACATTGGCGATACGAATGTTGCGGTGTCACCAAAAATATTCGAATCATGTTAACTTCGTATCACCAGACAATATAGAATATGAGCATCAAAACAAAAATCTTGCATACATTTCTATACTGCGTCTTGGGGCCACAACGCCGCGAACGGCTTTGAATACTTTCCAGTGAAGTTTTTAGGCAGGGAAATGCATGTACCCTGCGTGTAAAAGACACCTCGTGTAAAAGACAAGAATTGCTGTCCGTTGCACGTCCCTCATAAAGGCGCTGAACAGTATTTTCTTACCGCGGTGGTGTTGACGTTTTTTGGAAGATTTAGGGCAATGCGAGCACCATGGAGAGTTTTCAGGTCTGCGTGTCCCCCAACAGTCGTGCATGTTAACGTTCCGAGGCCTAGCTCTTCTGCAGAGACCGTCTTCTTCATCTTTCAGTCCTCGTCCACCATTCATAGCATGTCTCAATGCTCGAGGACACAGCCCCCACTGTTATCCGCATGTGGCTGCCACATCGACAGCACAGCATTCCTTGATGTGTAAAAAAAAAGATCGCGTCGTCAATGTTATCTGTAATCTATACATGAAGGCGTACGAAAGTGCATTAAGGCTTTCAAAATTAGCGCGTGCAATCTTGGAGGCTACGACATGTAATAGAAGGCATAGTTTACTGAAATGTACGAGAGAGGACTCTGGCACTGCGATTATTCAACCTCCATGGTAATGATGGATACTACACGGATTTCCTAGGCTCCTTGCTTGCGGGCTTCGAACCCACTTGTGGATTTGTTTATTGGGGTTTTGGTTTTGTTTTGAATGAAAAAAATGAAGGGACCCTTGTGGGCTTCTTGAACAGATTTGAATTGGTGAGCCTGAAAGTCAGAAAGGTCTAGCGCAACAGCTTGACCTTTGCTAAATTTTTTGCGGCAAAGTGGATTGAGGCCACATGGAGCCAAATTGTGCCGAGAGCAATTAGATTAGACAAATTCGTGGACTACCCATCATTTAAACTCTGGCTAAAGCGCCATGTGTTACATCTCCCATGCACGCTACCACCAGAGTCACCTTTAGTATAATAGGACACGTCCGTGACTGAAGGTATATTCTGACGAACTGGCGGTGTGGCACTCTAGCCCACACTTGGGTTTCCGCACCCGTGCATGCTTGTTGCGCATTCTATGACAGCAGGAGCAGCTCCATGTCATACGTGTTTTGTAGCGGAGGTTCATATCAAACGCCCCGGGGCGACAATCGGTACGCAACCATCCTAGAATACATTGTGGGCTAGGAAACCTCTGCCAGACCAAAGAACGATTCCCATCACCCAAAATTTGTACAAGCACTGTTCCTACCACCACAGTTTTACCGTACAATGGGTTTTCTGTGGGAGGCCTCAGAATTTAGTTTTGCTTTTAAATGATATGAACTTACTCACCCCTCACATCTTTGCTTGTCACTGCTACTGTGAACTTTCAGGTCAAAGAGCAGCCTGCCTCCAACCGACCGTAAAGGCAGTGACACGAGCCTTTCAAATGGCTGCTCCTACAGCCCGTTGCCCCCACCTGTAGTGCCGGACTTCAAGACTCCAGACCTTGGCTTGGCATTCGGCTGTG
>NW_027465041.1:36025-70040 GCF_043290135.1 Rhipicephalus microplus
GACGCCGTAGTGGAGGGCTCCGGAAATTTAGACCACCTGGGGTTCTTTAACGTGCACCCAAATCTGAGCACACGGGCCTACAACATTTCCGCCTCCATCGGAAATGCAGCCGCCGCAGCCGGGATTCGAACCCGCGCCCTGCGGGTCAGCAGCCGAGTACCTTAGCCACTAGACCACCGCGGCGGGGCAAAATTAGCACAGCGTGGTTTCGATCCATGGACCTCTGGATTATGGGCCCAGGACGCTTCCACTGCACTACTCTTGTGCACTCTGGTCACGTGATAAAATGTGCAGTAAGAAACTGTGCACTAATGCAAAAGAATATAAATTTAGCAGAGCCTGGTCTAGATTCACGAACCTCTGGGTTATGGGCCAAGCACGCTTCCACTGCACCACTCTGCTGCATTCTAGTTACGTGGTAAAATGTGCAGTAAGAAAGTGCACCCTAACGCAAAATAAAATTAAATTAGCAGAGCGTGGTTTCGCTCCACGGACCTATGGGTTATGTGCTCAGCACGCTTCCACTGCACCACGCTGCTGCGTTCTAGTTACGTGGAAAATGTGCAGTAAGAAAGTGCGCACTAATGCAAAAGAAAATAAATTAGCACAGCGTGGTTTCGATCCACGGACCTCTGGATTAAAGGCCCAGCGCGCTTCCACTGTGCCACCCTGCTGCACTCTGGTAACGTGAGAAAATGTGCAGTAAGAAAGTGCGCACTAATGCAAAAGAGAATAAAATTTGCACAGCGTGGTTTCGATCCACGGACCTCTGGATAATGGGCCCAGCACGCTTCCACTGCGCCACACTGCTGCATTCAAGTTACTTGGAAAATAGTGCAGAAAGTGCGCACTAATGCAAAAGAAAATAAATTTAGCAGAACGTGGTTTCGATCCACGGCCCTGTGGGTTATGGGCCCAGCACGCTTCCACTGCGCCACTCTGCTGCACTCTTGTGACGTGAGAAAACGTGCAGTAAGAAAGTTCGGACTGTTGCAAAAGAAAATAAAGTTAGCAGGACGTGGTTTTGATCCACGGACCTCTGGGGTATGGTCCCAGCACGCTTTCACTGCGGCACTCTGCTGCATTTTAGTTACGTGGAAAAATGTGCACTAGGAAAGTGCACACTAATGCAGAATAAAATAAAATTAGCAGAGCGTGGTTTCGCTCCACGGAACTCGGAATTGGGCCCAGCACGCGTCCACTGCGCCACTCTTCTCCACTCTAAATACGTGAGAAAATGTGCAGTTAAAAGTGTGCACTAATGCAAATATTTATAAAATTAGCAGAGCGTGGTCTAGATTCACGGACCTCTGGGTTATGGACCAAGCACGCTTCCACTGCACCACTATGCTGCATTCTAGTTACGTGGTAAAATGTGCAGTAAGAAAGTGCACACTAACGCAAAATAAATAAATTTAGCAGCGCGTGGTTTCGATCCATGGACCTGTGGGTTATGGACCCAGGACTCTTCCACTGCGCCACTCTGCTGCACTCTAGTTACGTGGGAAAATGTGCAGTAAGAAATTGTGCACTAATGCAAAAGTATATAAAGGTAGCAGAGCGTGGTTCCGATCCACGGACCTACAGGTTATGTGCCCAGCACGCTTCCACTGCACCACGCTGCTGCATTCTAGTGACTTGGAAAATGTGCACTAAGAAAGTGCGCACTAATGCAAAAGAAAATAAATTTAGAAGAGCCTGCTTTTGCTCCACGGAACTCTGGGTTATGGACCTAGCACGCTTCCACTGCACTACTCTTGGGCAATCTATATACGTGATAAAGTGTGCAGTAAAAAATTGCGCACTAATGCAAAAGAATATAAAATTAGCAGAGCGGGGTTTCGATTCAAGGACCTCAGGGTTATGGGCCCAGCACGCTTCCACTGCGCCACTCTGCTGCACGTAAGTTACGTGAGAAAACGTGCAGTAAGAAAGTGTGCGCTATTGCAAAATAAAATAAAGTTAGCAGGGCGCGGTTTCGATCCACGGACCTCTGGATTAAAGGCCCAGCGCGCTTCCACTGCGCCACCCTGCTGCACTCTGGTAACGTGAGAAAGTGTGCAGTAAGGAATCGCGCACTAATGCAAAAGAATATAAAATTAGCAGAGCGGGGTTTCGATTCACGGATCTCTGGATTAAAGGCCCAGCGCGCTTCCACTGCGCCACCCTGCTGCACACTGGTAACGTGAGAAAATGTGCAGTAAGAAAGTGCGCACTAATGCAAAAGAGAATAAAATTAGCACAGCGTGGTTTCGATCCATGGACCTCTGGATTATGGGCCCAGCACGCTTCTACTGCGCCACCCTGCTGCACTCTGGTTACGTGAAAAAATGTGCAGTAAGAAACTGTGCACTAATGCAAAAGAATATAAAATTAGCAGAGCGTGGTCTAGAATCACGGACCTCTGGGTTATGGGCCAAGCACGCTTCCACTGCACCACTCTGCTGCATTCTAGTTACGTGGTAAAATGTGCAATAAGAAAGTGCACACTAACGCAAAGTAAAATAAATTTAGCAGAGCGTGGTTTCGCTCCACGGACATGTGGGTCATGGGCCCAGCACGCTTCCACTGTGCCACTCTGCTGCATTCAAGTTACGTGGGAAAATGTGCAGTAAGAAAGTGCGCACCAATGCAAAAGAATATAAAATTAACAGAGCGTGGTTTCGATCCATGGACCTCTTGGTTATGGGCCCAGCACGCTTCCACTGCGCCACTCTGCTGCACTCTAGTTACGTGAGAAATTGTGCAGTAAGAAACTGCGCTCTAATGCAAAAGTATATAAACTCAGCAGAGCGTGGTTTCGATCCAAGGAACTCTGGAATATGGGCACAGCACGCGTCCACTGCGCCACTATGCTGCACTCTAGTTACGTTAGAAAATGTGCAGTAAGGAACTGCGCACTAATGCAAAAGAACATAAGTTTAGTAGAGCATGGTTTTGATCCACGGGTCTGGGTTATAGGCCCAGCACGCTTCCGCTGCGCCACTCTTGTGCACTCTAGATACGTGAGAAAGTGTGCAGAAAGAAATTGCGCACTAATGCAAAAGAATATAAAATTAGCAGAGCGGGGTTTCGATTCAAGGACCTCAGGGTTATGGGCCCAGCACGCTTCCACTGCGCCACTCTGCTGCACGTAAGTTACGTGAGAAAACGTGCAGTAAGAAAGTGTGCGCTATTGCAAAAGAAAATAAAGTTAGCAGGCCGCGGTTTCGATCCACGAACCTCTGGAAGAAAGGCCCAGCGCGCTTCCACTGCGCCACCCTGCTGCACACTAGTAACGTGAGAAAATGTGCAGTAAGAAAGTGCGCACTAATGCAAAAGATAATAAAATTAGCACAGCGTGGTTTCGATCCACGCACCTCTGGATTATGGGCCCAGCACGCTTCTACTGCGCAGCCCTGCTGCACTCTGGTTACGTGAAAAAATGTGCAGTAAGAAACTGTGCACTAATGCAAAGTATATAAAATTTGCAGAGCGTGGTCTAGATTCACGGACCTCTGGGTTATGGGCCAAGCACGCTTCAACTGCACCACTCTGCTGCATTCTAGTTACGTGGTAAAATGTGCAGTAAGAAAGTGCACACTAACGCAAAGTAAAATAAATTTAGCAGAGCGTGGTTTCGCTCCACGGACATGTGGGTCATGGGATCAGCACGATTCCACTGTGCCACTCTGCTGCATTCAAGTTACGTGGGAAAATGTGTAGTAAGAAAGTGCGCACCAATGCAAAAGAATATAAAATTACCAGAACGTGGTTTCGATCCATGGACTTCTTGGTTATGGGCCCAGCACGCTTCCACTGCGCCACTCTGCTGCACTATAGTTACGTGAAAAAATGTGCAGTAAGAAACTGCGCTCTAATGCAAAAGTATATAAACTCAGCAGAGCGTGGTTTCGATCCAAGGAACTCTGGAATATGGGCACAGCACGCTTCCACTGCGCCACTCTGCTGCACTCTAGTTACGTTAGAAAATGTGCAGTAAGGAAATGCGCACTAATGCAAAAGAACATAAAATTAGTAGAGCATGGTTTTGATCCACGGGCATCTGGGTTATAGGCCCAGCACGCTTCCACTGCGCCACTCTTGTGCACTCTAGATACGTGAGAAAGCGTGCAGTAAGAAATTGCGCACTAATGCAAAAGAATATATTATTAGCAGAGCGTGGTTTCGATCCACGGACCTCTGGGTTATGGGCCCAGCAGGCTTCTACTGCGCCACTCTGCTGCATACCAGTTATGTGGGAAAATGTGCAGTAAGAACGTGCGGACTATTGCAAAAGAAAAAGTTAGGAGGGCGCGGTTTCGATCCACGGACCTCTGGATTAAAGGCCCAGCGCGCTTCCACTGCGCCACCATGCTGCACACTGGTAACGTGAGAAAATGTGCAGTAAGAAAGTGCGCACTAATGCAAAAGAGAATAAAATTAGCACAGCGCTGTTTCGATCCACGGACCTCTGGATTGAAGGCCCAGCGCGCTTCCACTGCGCCACCCAGCTGCACACTGGTAACGTGAGAAAATGTGCAGTAAGAAAGTGCGCACTAATGCAAAAGAGAATAAAATTAGCACAGCGTGGTTTCGATCCACGGACCTCTGGATTATGGGCCCAGCACGCTTCTACTGCGCCACCCTGCTGCACTCTGGTTACGTGAAAAAATGTGCAGTAAGAAACTGTGCACTAATGCAAAAGAATATAAAATTAGCAGAGCGTGGTCTAGAATCACGGACCTCTGGGTTATGGGCCAAGCACGCTTCCACTGCACCACTCTGCTGCATTCTAGTTACGTGGTAAAATGTGCAGTAAGAAAGTGCACACTAACGCAAAGTAAAATAAATTTAGCAGAGCGTGGTTTCGCTCCACGGACATGTGGGTCATGGGCCCAGCACGCTTCCACTGTGCCACTCTGCTGCATTCAAGTTACGTGGGAAAATGTACAGTAAGAAAGTGCGCACCAATGCAAAAGAATATAAAATTAACAGAGCGTGGTTTCGATCCATGGACCTCTTGGTTATGGGCCCAGCACGCTTCCACTGCGCCACTCTGCTGCACTCTAGTTACGTGAGAAATTGTGCAGTAAGAAACTGCGCTCTAATGCAAAAGTATATAAACTCAGCAGAGCGTGGTTTCGATCCAAGGAACTCTGGAATATGGGCACAGCACGCTTCCAATGCGCCACTATGCTGCACTCTAGTTACGTTAGAAAATGTGCAGTAAGGAACTGCGCACTAATGCAAAAGAACATAAATTTAGTAGAGCATGGTTTTGATCCACGGGTCTGGGTTATAGGCCCAGCACGCTTCCACTGCGCCACTCTTGTGCACTCTAGATACGTAAGAAAGTGTGCAGAAAGAAATTGCGCACTAATGCAAAAGACTATAAAATTAGCAGAGCGGGATTTCGAGTCACGGACCTCAGGGTTATGGGCCCAGCACACTTTCACTGCGCCACTCTGCGGCACGTAAGTTACGTGAGAAAACGTGCAGTAAGAAAGTGTGCGCTATTGCAAAAGAAAATAAAGTTAGCAGGGCGCGGTTTTGATCCACGGACCTCTGGATTAAAGGCCCAGCGCGCTTCCACTGCGCCACCCTGCTGCACACTGGTAACGTGAGAAAATGTGCAGTAAGAAAGTGCGCACTAATGCAAAAGAGAATAAAATTAGCACAGCGTGGTTTCGATCCACGCACCTCTGGGTTATGGGCCCAGCACGCTTTTACTGCGCCACCCTGCTGCACTCTGGTTACGTGAAAAAATGTGCAGTAAGAAACTGTGCACTAATGCAAAAGAATATAAAATTAGCAGAACGTGGTCTATATTCACGGACCTCAGGGTTATGGGCCAAGCACGCTTCCACTGCACCACTCTGCTGCATTCTAGTTACGTGGTAAAATGTGCAGTAAGAAAGTGCACACTAACGCAAAGTAAAATAAATTTAGCAGAGCGTGGTTTCGCTCCACGGACATGTGGGTCATGGGATCAGCACGATTCCACTGTGCCACTCTGCTGCATTCAAGTTACGTGGGAAAATGTGCAGTAAGAAAGTGCGCACTAATGCAAAAGAGAATAAAATTAGCACAGCGCTGTTTCGATCCACGGACCTCTGGAAGAAAGGCCCAGCGCGCTTCCACTGCGCCACCCTGCTGCACACTAGTAACGTGAGAAAATGTGCAGTAAGAAAGTGCGCACTAATGCAAAAGATAATAAAATTAGCACAGCGTGGTTTCGATCCACGCACCTCTGGATTATGGGCCCAGCACGCTTCTACTGCGCAGCCCTGCTGCACTCTGGTTACGTGAAAAAATGTGCAGTAAGAAACTGTGCACTAATGCAAAGTATATAAAATTTGCAGAGCGTGGTCTAGATTCACGGACCTCTGGGTTATGGTCCAAGCACGCTTCAACTGCACCACTCTGCTGCATTCTAGTTACGTGGTAAAATGTGCAGTAAGAAAGTGCACACTAACGCAAAGTAAAATAAATTTAGCAGAGCGTGGTTTCGCTCCACGGACATGTGGGTCATGGGATCAGCACGATTCCACTGTGCCACTCTGCTGCATTCAAGTTACGTGGGAAAATGTGTAGTAAGAAAGTGCGCACCAATGCAAAAGAATATAAAATTACCAGAACGTGGTTTCGATCCATGGACTTCTTGGTTATGGGCCCAGCACGCTTCCACTGCGCCACTCTGCTGCACTATAGTTACGTGAAAAAATGTGCAGTAAGAAACTGCGCTCTAATGCAAAAGTATATAAACTCAGCAGAGCGTGGTTTCGATCCAAGGAACTCTGGAATATGGGCACAGCACGCTTCCACTGCGCCACTCTGCTGCACTCTAGTTACGTTAGAAAATGTGCAGTAAGGAAATGCGCACTAATGCAAAAGAACATAAAATTAGTAGAGCATGGTTTTGATCCACGGGCATCTGGGTTATAGGCCCAGCACGCTTCCACTGCGCCACTCTTGTGCACTCTAGATACGTGAGAAAGTGTGCAGTAAGAAATTGCGCACTAATGCAAAAGAATATATTATTAGCAGAGCGTGGTTTCGATCCACGGACCTCTGGGTTATGGGCCCAGCAGGCTTCTACTGCGCCACTCTGCTGCATACCAGTTATGTGGGAAAATGTGCAGTAAGAACGTGCGCACTATTGCAAAAGAAAAAGTTAGCAGGGCGCGGTTTCGATCCACGGACCTCTGGATTAAAGGCCCAGCGCGCTTCCACTGCGCCACCATGCTGCACACTGGTAACGTGAGAAAATGTGCAGTAAGAAAGTGCGCACTAATGCAAAAGAAAATAAATTAGCACAGCGTGGTTTCGATCCACGGACCTCTGGAATAAAGGCCCAGCGCGCTTCCACTGCGCCACCCTGCTGCACTCTGGTAACGTGAGAAAATGTGCAGTAAGATAGTGCGCACTAATGCAAAAGAGAATAAAATTAGCACAGCGTGGTTTCGATCCACGGACCTCTGGATTATGGGCCCAGCACGCTTCTACTGCGCCACCCTGCTGCACTATGGTTACGTGATAAAATATGCAGTAAGAAACTGTGCACTAATGCAAAAGAATATAAATCAAGCATAGCCTGGTCTAGATTCACGAACCTCTGGGTTATGGGCCAAGCACGCTTCCACTGCACCACTCTGCTGCACTATAGTTACGTGAGAAATTGTGCAGTAAGAAAGTGCACCCTAACGCAAAATAAAATAAAATTAGCAGAGCGTGGTTTCGCTCCACGGAACTCTGCGTTATGGGCCCAGGACCCTTTAACTGCGCCACTCTGCTGCACTCTAGTTACGCGACAAAATATGCAGTAAGTAACTGCGCACTAATGCAAAAGAACATAAAAGTAGTAGAGCTAGGCTTTGATCCATGGGCTATGGGTTATAGGCCCAGCACGCTTCCACTGCGCCACTCTGCTGCATTCAAGCTACGTGGAAAAATGTGCAGTAGTGCGCACTAATGCAAAAGAAAATAAATTTAGCAGAACGTGGTTTCGAGCCACGGACCTGTGGGTCATGGGCCCAGCACGCTTCCACTGTGCCACTCTGCTGCATTCACTTTATGTGGGAAAATGTGCAGTAAGAAAGTGCGCACCAATGCAAAAGAATATAAAATTAACAGAGCGCGGTTTCGATCCAAGGAACTCTGGAATGTGGGCCCAGCATGCTTCTAGTGTGCCACTCTGCCGCACTCTAGCTACGTGGAAAAATATGCAGTAAGGTACTGCGCACTAATGCATAAGTATATAAAATTATCAGAGCGTGGTTTTGATACATGGACCTCTGGGTTACGGGCCCAGCACGCACCCACAGCGCCACTCTGCTGCACTCCAGATACTTGTGAAAATGAGCAGTAAGGAAGTGCGCGCTATTGCAAAAGAAAATAAAGTTAGCAGGGCGCGGTTTCGATGCACGGACCTCCGGGATATGGCCCCTGCACGCTTCCACTGCGCCACTCTGCTGCATTCAAGTTACATGGCAAATTGTGCAGTAAGAAATGCGCACCAATGCAAAATAATATAAAATTAACAGAGCGTGGTTTTGATCCACGGACCTCTTGGTTATGGGCCCAGCACGCTTGCACTGCGCCACTCTGCTGCACTATAGTTACGTGAGAAAATATGCAGTAAGAAACTGCGCACTAATGCAAAAAACATAAAATTAGTAGAGCGTGGTTTCGCTCCAAGGAACTCTGGGTTGTGAGCCCAGCACGCTTCCACTGCGCCACTCTGCTACACTCTAGTTACGTGAGAAAATGTGCAGTAAGAAACTGCGCTATAATGGAAAAGTATATAAACTCAGGAGAGCGTGGTTTCGATCCAAGGAACTCTGGAATATGGACCCAGCACGCTTCCACTGCGCCATTATGCTGCACTCTAGTTACGTTAGAAAATGCGCAGTATGGAATTGCGCACGAATGCAAAAGAACATAAAATTAGTAGAGCATAGTTTTGATCCACGGGCCTCTGGGTTATAGGCCTAGCACGCTTCCACTGCGCCACACTGCTGCCTTACAGTTACGTAGAAAAATTTGCAGAAAAAAAGTGCGCACTAGAAAGAAAAACAATTTAGCAGAGCGTAGTTTCAACCCACAAACCTCTGAGGCATGGGGCCAGCACGCTTCCACATCGCCACTCTGCTGCAGTCTAGTTACGGGGGAAAAAGTGCAGTAAGAAAGTGCACACTAATGCAAAATAAAATAAATTTAGCAGAGCGTGGTTTCGCTCCACGGAACTCTGGGTTATGGGCCCAGCACGCTTCCACTGCACCACTCTTGTGCACTCTAGACACGCGAGAAAGTGTGCAGTAAGAAATTGCGCACTAATGCAAAAGAATATAAAATTAGCAGAGCGTGGTTTCGATCCACGGAACTCTGGGTTATGGGCCCAGCACGCTTCCACTGCACCACTCTTGTGCACTCTAGACACGCGAGAAAGTGTGCAGTAAGAAATTGTGCACTAATGCAAAAGAATATAAATTTAGCAGAGCGTGGTTTCGCTCCACGGAACTCTGGGTTATGGGCCCAGCACGCTTCCACTGCACCACTCTTGTGCACTCTAGACACGCGAGAAAGTGTGCAGTAAGAAATTGTGCACTAATGCAAAAGAATATAAAATTAGCAGAGCGTGGTTTCGATCCACGGAACTCTGGGTTATGGGCCCAGCACGCTTCCACTGCACCACTCTTGTGCACTCTAGACACGCGAGAAAGTGTGCAGTAAGAAATTGTGCACTAATGCAAAAGAATATAAAATTAGCAGAGCGTGGTTTCGATCCACGGACCTCTGGGTTATGGGCCCAGCACGCTTCCACTGCGCCACTCTGCTGCACGTAAGTTACGTGAGAAAACGTGCAGTAAGAATGTGCGCACTAATGCAAAATAAAATAAAATTACCAGAGCGTGGTTTCACTTCACGAAACTCTGGGTTATGGGCCCAGCACGCGTCCACTGCGCCACTCTTCTCCACTCTAGTTACGTGAGAAAATGTGCAGTAAGAAAGTGTGCACTAATGCAAAAGATTATAAATTTAGCAGAGAGTGGTTTCGATCCACGGACCTCAGGGTTATGGGCCAAGCATGCCTTCACTGCGCCACTCTGCTGCACTCTAGTTACGTGAAAAAATGTGCAGAATGGAAGTGCGCACTAATGCAAAAGAAAATAAATTTAACAGAACGTGGTTTTGATCCTTGGAACTCTGGAATGTGGGCCCAGAATGCTTGACTGTGCCACTCTGCCGCACTCTAGTTACGTGGAAAAATATGCAGTAAGAAACTGCGCACTAATGCATAAGTATATAAAATTATCAGAGCGGGGTTTTGATCCATGGACCTCTGGGTTACGGGCCCAGCACACACCCACTGCGCCACTCTGCTGCACTCCCGATACTTGTGAAAATGAGCAGTAAGGAAGTGCGCGCTATTGCAAAAGAAAATAAAGTTAGCAGGGCGCGGTTTCGATGCACGGACCTCCGGGATATGGCCCCAGCACGCTTCCACTGTGCCACTCTGCTGCATTCAAGTTACGTGGCAAATTGTGCAGTAAGAAAATGCACACCAATGCAAAAGAATATAAAATTAGCAGAGCGCGGTTTCGATCCACGGGCCTCTTGGTTGTGGGCCCAGCACGCTTTCACTGCGCCACTCTGCTGCACTATAGTTACGAGAGAAAATATGCAGTAAGAAACTGCGCACTAATGCAAAAGAACATAAAATTAGTAGAGCGTGGTTTCGCTTCGAGGAACTCTGGGTTATGAGCCCAGCACGCTTCCCCTGCGCCACTCTGCTGCACTCTAGTTACGTGAGAAAATGTGCAGTAAGAAACTGCGCTATAATGAAAAAGTATATAAACTCAGCAGAGCGTGGTTTCGATTCAAGGAACTCTTGAATATGGGCACAGCACGCTTCCACTGCGCCACTCTGCTGCACTCTAGTTACGTTAGAAAATGTGCAGTATGGAACTGCGCACTAATGCAAAAGAACATAAAATTAGTAGAGCATGGTTTTGATCCACGGGCCTCTGGGTTATAGGCCTAGCACGCTTCCACTGCGCCACACTGCTGCCTTACAGTTAAGTGGAAAAATTTGCAGAAAAAAAGTGCGCACTAGTGCAAAAGAAAAACAATTTAGCAGAGCGTAGTTTCAATCCACGGACCTCTGAGTTATGGGCCCAGCACGCTTCCACATCGCCACTCTGCTGCATTCTAGTTACGTGGGAAAAAGTGCAGTAAAAAATTGTGCACTAATGCAAAAGTATATAAAGGTACTAGAGCGTGGTTTCAATCCACGGACCTATGGGTTATGTGCCCAGTCCGCTTCCACTACACCACGCTGCTGCAATCTAGTTTTGTTGAAAATGTGCAGTAAGAAAGTGCGCACTAAAGCAAAAGAAAATTAACATAGCACAGCGTGGTTTCGATCCACAAACCTCTGGATTATAGGCCCAGCATGGTTCCACTGTGCCACTCTGCTGCATTCCTGTTACGTGGGAAAATGTGCAGTAAGAAAGTGCACACTAATGCAAAATAAAATAAATTTAGCAGAGCGTGGTTTCGCTCCACGGAACTCTGGGTTATGGGCCCAGCACGCTTCCACTGCACCACTCTTGTGCACTCTAGATACGTGAGAAAGTGTGCAGTAAGAAATTTCGCACTAATGCAAAAGAATATAAAATTAGCAGAGCGTGGTTTCGATCCACGGACCTCTGGGTTATGGGCCCAGCACGCTTCCACTGCGCCACTCTGCTGCACGTAAGTTACGTGAGAAAACGTGCAGTAAGAAAGTGCGCGCTATTGCAAAAGAAAATAAAGTTAGCAGGGCGTGGTTTCGATCCACGGACATCAGGGATATGGTCCTATCACGCTTCCACTGCGCCACTCTGCTGCATTCTAGTTACGTAGGAAAATGTGCACTAAGAAAGTGCACACTAATGCAAAATAAAATAAAATTAGCAGAGCGTGGTTTCGCTCCACGGAACTCTGGGTTATGGGCCCAGCACGCGTCCACTGCGCCTCTCTTCTCTACTCTAGTTACGTGAGAAAATGTGCAGTAAGAAAGTGTGCACTAATGCAAAAGATTATAAAATTAGCAGAGAGTGGTTTCGATCCACGGACCTCTGGGTTATTAGCCAAGCATGCCTTTTCTGCGCCACTCTGCTGCAGTCTAGTTACGTGAGAAAATGTGCAGAAAGAAAGTGCGCACTATTGCAAAAGAAAATAAATTTAACAGAACGTGGTTTCAATCCACGGAACTCTGGATTGTGGGCCCAGCATGCTGCTACTGTGCCACTCTGCCGCACTCTAGTTACGTGGAAAAATATGCAGTAAGAAACTGCGCACTAATGCATAAGTATATAAAATTATCAGAGCGTGGTTTTGATCCATGGACCTCTGGGTTATGGGCCCAGCACACACCCACTGCGCGACTCTGCTGCACTCCAGATACTTGTGAAAATGAGCAGTAAGGAAGTCCGCGCTATTGCAAAAGAAAATAAAGTTAGCAGGGCGCGGTTTCGATGCACGGACCTCCGGGATATGGCCCCAGCACGCTTCCACTGCGCCACTCTGCTGCATTCAAGTTACATGGCAAATTGTGCAGTAAGAAATTGATTTATTCATTTATTTCAATACCCAAAAGGCCCAATTGGGCATTACATAGGGGGGGGGGATTTAAGTGAATACATACATTTCAAGCAACATGAACAGAAAACAGAATACCAAGAAGTAACAATAAAAAGGAAACAGCGAGTAAATCAAATCACAGCATCAAGTCAAGTACGTTCACCAACATTAATCGAGTACATATTCATAAGTACAATAATAATAAAAACACTTAAGAAAATGACATCGAAGAACACTGAATAAGTATCGGGAGCAAAAACAGCAGACAAAACGAGGGCAATCAGACACAGGTCAGCCATGTTTTTCACTATGCAAATAGCCCTGAAGCATGGAGTTAAATATGGAAGGATCTGTTATTTCGGCGATGTTAGGTGGAAGAGAATTCCACTCGATTATGCATAATGATAATGGCGAATTTTGAAACTTCTTGGTCCTAGCAAAAATGGGGGCCACCTTGTGCGCATGATCGAGGCGGGATGAAGTATGAGGGGCTGGAAAGATATGAGACTGGGCGAAGGATGAGTTGCTGTGATAAAGTGAGTGAAAGAACGATAGTCGTGTATGTCGCCTGCGCATGGCAAGTGTGGTAAGGCTAAGGTCCGATTTTAGTAAAGAAACACTTATGTAACGCGAGTAGGATGATGAGATGAACCGAGCAGCTTTATTCTGTACCATTTCGAGCATGTTAGTAAGACCAATTTGGTGAGGATGCCATATGATTGAAGCATATTCTAGGGATGGCCGAATCAATGAACTGAAAGCGCGCAGTCTTGTTTCCTTATTAGTGAAATGCAAGCGACGTTTAAGGAGGCCGAGTTTCTTGAGAGCCTTATTAGTAGTATACTCTATGTGAGCAGTCCAGCTTAGATCTGAACTGAGTATTACGCCCAGATACTTAAATGACGTGACTTTTTCTATTATCGAATCGTTTATTTTATAAGAGCTATAGCAAGCAGAAGTGATATTAGTAAACATTAGGTGCTTGGTTTTTTCGACATTAATTTCCATTTGCTGCACCATTCCCCTAACCTGGTAAGATCCTGTTGTAGTTCTGCAACGTCATCTGTGCAAGTTATTTTCCTATAAACAACGCAATCGTCCGCGAAAAGACGAATTGATGAACTTATGTTTGATGCAATGTCATTAATGTATACTAAAAAGAGAAGAGGACCCAGCACACTGCCTTGTGGCACACCAGATGTTACTCGGGTAGGATGAGATATGTAGCTGTTAAGTTTAACTGACTGAGACCTGTTGTTTAGAAATTCTTGTATCCATGCAGTCGTTTTCTGGTCGAGGCAGATGTGACGTATTTTTAACATTAGCCGGTTATGGGGGACACGATCAAAAGCCTTGGAAAAGTCTATGAAAAGCGCGTCCATGCAGATGGACATATGAAGAGCTGTGTGCAGGTCTGTCACGAGTTCGAAAAGTTGAGTCTGACATGATAATTTTTCTCGAAAACCATGTTGTATTTGAAGAAGTAAATTGTTACGGTTGAGGTGACGCATGACCTGGGAGTGTATGATGTGCTCTAGTAACTTACACGAAATGGACGTGAGAGAAATCGGCCTATAGTTGATGGGGTGATTGCTGTTACCGGACTTGAAGATGGGTACCACATTAGCCAATTTCCAGTCATCTGGTATACAACCAGAGTCAAGGGATTGCTGGAAAATGAATGCAAGCAACTTAGCTGAATGTTGACAGGTTAATTTAAGTAGTTTGGCGCTGATGCCATCGGGGCCGCACCAATGCGAAAGAATATGCGCACCAATGCAAAAGACTATAAAATTAACAGAGCGTGGTTTCGATCCACGGACCTCTTGGTTATGGGCCCAGCACGCTAACACTGCGCCACTCTGATGCACTATAGTTACGTGAGAAAATATGCAGTAAGAAACTGCGCAGTAATGCAAAAGTACATGAAATTAGTAGAGCGTGGTTTCGCTCCACGGAACTCTGGGTTATGGGCCCAGCACGCTTCCACTGCGCCACTCTGCTACACTCTAGTTACCTGAGAAAATGTGCAGTAAGAAACTGCGCTATAATGCAAAAGTACATAAACTCAGCAGAGCGTGGTTTCGATCCAAGGAACTTTGGAATATGGGCCCAGCACGCTTCCACTGCGCCACTCTGCTGCACTATAGTTACGTGAGAAAATATGCAGTAAGAAACTGCGCACTAATGCAAAAGAACATAAAATTAAAAGAGCGTGGTTTCGCTCCAAGGAACTATGGGTTATGAGCCCAGCATGCTTCCACTGCGCCACTCTGCTACACTCTAGTTACGTGAGAAAATGTGCAGTAAGAAATTGCGCACAAATGCAAAAGAATATAAAATTAACAAAGCGTGGTTTCGATCCACGGACCTCTTGGTTTTGGGCCCAGCACGCTTCCACTACGCCACTCTGCTGCACTATAGTTACGTGAGAAAATATGCAGTAAGAAACTGCGCACTAATGCAAAAGAACATAAAATTAGTAGAGCGTTGTTTTTATCCACGGGCCTCTGGGTTATAGGCCCAGCACGCTTCCACTGCGCCACTGTGCCACAATCTAGTTACGTGAGAAAATGTGCAGTAAGAAACTGCGCTATAATGCAAAAGTATATAAACTCAGCGGAGCGTGGTTTCGATTCAAGGAACTCTTGAATATGGGCACAGCACGCTTCCACTGCGCCACACTGCTGCATTACAGTTACGTGGAAAAATTTGCAGAAAAAAAGTGCGCACTAGTGCAAAAAAAAAATACATTTAGCATAGCGTAGTTTCAATCCACGGACCTCTGAGTTATGGGCCCAGCACGCTTCCACATCGCCACTCTGCTGCATTCTAGTTACGTGGGAAAAAGTTTAGTAAGAAATTGTGCACTAATGTAAAAGTATATAAAGGTAGCAGAGCGTGGTTTCGATCCACGGACTTCTGGGTTATGGGCCCAGCACGCTTCCACTGCACCACTCTTGTGCACTCTAGATACGTGAGAAAGTGTGCAGTAAGAAATTGCGCACTATTGCAAAAGAATATAAAATTAGCAGAGCGTCGTTTCGATCCACGGACCTCTGGGTTATGGGCCCAGCACGCTTTAGCTGCGCCACTCTGCTGCACGTAAGTTACGTGAGAAAATGCGCAGTAAGTAAGTGTGCACTAATGCAAAAGATTATAAAATTAGCAGAGAGTGGTTTCGATCCGCGGACCTTTGGGTTATTAGCCAAGCATGCCTTCTCTGCGCCACTCTGCTGCACTCTAGTTACATGAGAAAATGTGCAGAAAGAAAGTGCGCACTATTGCAAAAGAAAATAAATTTAACAGAACGTGGTTTCAATCCACGGAACTCTAGATTGTGGGCCCAGCATGCTGCTACTGTGCCACTCTGCCGCATTCTAGTTACGTGGAAAAAAATGCAGTAAGAAACTGCGCACTAATGCATAAGTATGTAAAATTATCAGAGCGTGGTTTTGATCCATGGACCTCTGGGTAATGGGCCCAGCACACACCCACTGCGCAACTCTGCTGCACTCCAGATACTTCTGAAAATGAGCAGTAAGGAAGGGCGCGGTATTGCAAAAGAAAATAAAGTTAGCAGGGCGCGGTTTCGATGCACGGACCCCCGGGATATGGCCCCAGCACGCTTCCACTGCGCCACTCTGCTGCATTCAAGTTACGTGGCAAATTGTGCAGTAAGAAATGCGCACCAATGCAAAAGAATATAAAATTAACAGAGCGTGGTTTCGATCCACGGACCTCTTGGTTATGGGCCCAGCACGTTTGCACTGCGCCACTCTGCTGCACTATAGTTGCGCGAGAAAATATGCAGTAAGAAACTGCGCACTAATGCAAAAGAACATGAAATTAGTAGAGCGTGGTTTCGCTCCAAGGAACGCTGGGTTATGAGCCCCGCACGCTTCCACTGCGCCACTCTGCTACACTCTAGTTACGTGAGAAAATGTGCAGTAAGAAAATGCGCTATAATGGAAAAGTATATAAACACAGCAGAGCGTGGTCTCGATTCAAGAAACTCTTGAATATGGGCACAGCACGCTTCCACTGCGCCACTCTGCTGCACTCTAGTTACGTTAGAAAATGTGCAGTAAAGAACTGCGCACTAATGCAAAAGAACATAAAATTAGTAGGGCATGGTTTTGATCCACGGGCCTCTGGGTTATAGGCCCAGCACGCTTCCACTGCGCCACTCTGCTGCACTATCGTTACGCGATAAAATATGCAGTAAGAAACTGCGCAGTAATGCAAAAGTACATAAAATTAGTAGAGCGTGGTTTCGCTCCACGGAACTCTGGGTTATGGGCCCAGCACGATTCCACTGCGCCACTCTGCTACACTCTAGTTACCTGAGAAAATGTGCAGTAAGAAACTGCGCTATAATGCAAAAGTATATAAACTCAGCAGAGCGTGGTTTCGATCCAAGGAACTCTGGAATATGGACCCAGCACGCTTCCACTGTGCCACTATGCTGCACTCTAGTTACGTTAGAAAATGTGCAGTATGGAACTGCGCACGAATGCAGAAGAACATAAAATTAGTAGAGCATGATCTTGATCCACGGGCCTCTGGGTTATAGGCCTAGAACGCTTCCACTGCGCCACACTGCTGCCTTACAGTTACGTGGAAAAATTTGCAGAAAAAAGTGTGCACTAGTGCAAAAGAAAAACAATTTAGCAGAGCGTAGTTTCAATCCACGGACCTCTGAGTTATTGGCCCAGCACGCTTCCACATCGCCACTCTGCTGCATTCTAGTTACGTGGGAAAAATTGCAGTAAGAAATTGTGCACTAATGCAAAAGTATATAAAGGTAGCAGAGCGTGGTTTCGATCCACGGACCTATGGGTTATGTGCCCAGCACGCTTACACTTCGCCACTCTGCTGCACGTAAGTTACGTGAGAAAACGTGCAGTAAGAAAGTGCGCACTAATGCAAAAGAACATAAAATTAGTAGAGCGTGGTTTCGCACCAAGGAACTCTGGGTTATGAGCCCAGCACGCTTCCACTGCGCCACTCTGCCACGATCTAGTTACGTGAGAAAATGTGCAGTAAGAAACTGCGCTATAATGCAAAAGTATATAAACTCAGCAGAGCGTGGTTTGGATTCAAGGAACTCTTGAATATGGACCCAGCACGCTTCCACTGCGCCACTATGCTGCACTCTAGTTACGTTAGAAAATGTGCAGTACGGAACTGCGCACTAATGCAAAAGAACATAAAATTTGTAGAGCATGGTTTTGATCCACGGGCCTCTGGGTTATAGGCCCAGCACGCTTCCACTGCGCCACACTGCTGCATTACAGTTACGTGGAAAAATTTGCAGAAAAAAAGTGCGCACTAGTGCAAAAGAAAATAAATTTAGCAGAGCGTAGTTTCACTTCACGGACCTCTGAGTTATGGGCCCAGCACGCTTCCACATCGCCACTCTGCTGCATTCTAGTTACGTGGGAAAAAGGTTAGTAAGAAATTGTGCACTAATGCAAAAGTATATAAAGATAGCAGAGCGTGGTTTCGATCCACGGACCTATGGGTTATGTGCCCAGCACGCTTTCACTGCACCACGCTGCTGCATTCTAGTTACAAGGAAAATGCGCAGTAAGAAAGTGCCCACTAAAGCAAAAGAAATTTAAAATAGCACAGCGTGGTTTCGATCCACAGACCTCTGGATTATAGGCCCAGCACGGTTCCACTGCGCCACTCTGCTGCATTCCAGTTACGTGGGAAAATGTGCAGTAAGAAAGTGCACACTAATGCAAAATAAAATAAATTTAGCAGAGCGTGGTTTCGCTCTACGGAACTCTGGGTTATGGGCCCAGCATGCTTCCACTGCACCACTCTTGTGCACTGTAGATACGTGAGAAAGTGTGCAGTAAGAAATTGCGCACTAATGCAAAAGAATATAAAATTAGCAGAGCGTGGTTTCGATCCATGGACCTCTGGGTTATGGGCCCAGCACGCTTCCACTGCGCCACGCTGCTGCACGTAAGTTACGTGAGAAAACGTGCAGTAAGAAAGTGCGCGCTATTGCAAAAGAAAATAAAGTTACCAGGGCGTGGTTTTGATCCACGGACATCAGGGATATGGTCCCATCACGCTTCCACTGCGCCACTCTGCTGCATTCTAGTTACGTAGAAAAATGTGCACTAAGAAAGTGCACACTAATGCAAAATAAAATAAAATTAGCAGAGCGTGGTTTCGCTCCACGGAACTCTGGGTTATGGGCCCAGCACGCGTCCACTGCGCCACTCTTCTCCACTCTAGTTACGTGAGAAAATGTGCAGTAAGAAAGTGTGCACTAATGCAAAAGATTATAAACTTAGCAGAGAGTGGTTTCGATCCACGGACCTCTGGGTTATTAGCCAAGCATGCCTTTTCTGCGCCACTCTGCTGCACTCTAGTTACGTGAGAAAATGTGCAGAAAGAAAGTGCGCACTGTTGCAAAAGAAAATAAATTTAACAGAACGTGGTTTCAATCCACGGAACTCTGGATTGTGGGCCCAGCATGCCGCTACTGTGCCACTCTGCCGTAATCTAGTTACGTGGAAAAATATGCAGTAAGCAACTGCGCACATATGCATAAGTATATAAAATTATCAGAGCGTGGTATTGATCCATGCACCTCTGGGTAATGGGCCCAGCACACGCCCACTGCGCCACTCTGCTGCACTCCAGATACTTCTGAAAATGAGCAGTAAGGAAGGGCGCGCTATTGCAAAAGAAAATAAAGTTAGCAGGGCGCGGTTTCGATGCACGAACCCCCAGGATATTGCCCCAGCACGCTTCCACTGTGCCACTCTGCTGCATTCAAGTTACGTGGCAAATTGTGCAGTAAGTAAGTGTGCACTAATGCAAAAGATTATAAAATTAGCAGAGAGTGGTTTCGTTCCGCGGACCTTTGGGTTATTAGCCAAGCATGCCTTCTCTGCGCCACTCTGCTGCACTCTAGTTACATGAGAAAATGTGCAGAAAGAAAGTGCGCACTATTGCAAAAGAAAATAAATTTAACAGAACGTGGTTTCAATCCACGGAACTCTGGATTGTGGGCCCAGCATGCTGCTACTGTGCCACTTTGCCGCACTCTAGTTACGTGGAAAAAATGCAGTAAGAAACTGCGCACTAATGCATAAGTATATAAAATTATCAGAGCGTGGTTTTGATCCATGGACCTCTGGGTAATGGGCCCAGCACACACCCACTGCGCAACTCTGCTGCACTCCAGATACTTCTGAAAATGAGCAGTAAGGAAGGGCGCGCTATTGAAAAGAAAATAAAGTTAGCAGGGCGCGGTTTCGATGCACGGACCCCCGGGATATGGCCCCAGCACGCTTCCACTGCGCCACTCTGCTGCATTCAAGTTACGTGGCAAATTGTGCAGTAAGAAATGCGCACCAATGCAAAAGAATATAAAATTAACAGAGCGTGGTTTCGATCCACGGACCTCTTGGTTATGGGCCCAGCACGCTTCCACTGCGCCACACTGCTACCTTACAGTTACGTGGAAAAATTTGCAGAAAAAAAGTGCGCACTAGTGCAAAAGAAAAACAATTTAGCAGAGCGTAGTTTCAATCCACGGACCTCTGAGTTATGGGCCCAGCACGCTTCCACATCGCCACTCTACTGCATTCTAGTTACGTGGGAAAAAGTGCAGTAAAAAATTGTGCACTAATGCAAAAGGACATAAAATTAGTAGAGCGTGGTTTCGCTCCAAGGAACGCTGGGGATTGAGCCCCGCACGCTTCCACTGCGCCACTCTGCTACACTCTAGTTACGTGAGAAAATGTGCAGTAAGAAACTGCGCTATAATGGAAAAGTATATAAACTCAGCAGAGCATAGTCTCGATTCAAGGAACTCTTGAATATGGGCACAGCACGCTTCCACTGCGCCACTCTGCTGCACTCTAGTTACGTTAGAAAATGTGCAGTAAAGAACTGCGCACTAATGCAAAAGAACATAAAATCAGTAGGGCATGGTTTTGATCCACGGGCCTCTGGGTTATAGGCCCAGCACGCTTCCACTGCGCCACTCTGCTGCACTATCGTTACGCGATAAAATATGCAGTAAGAAACTGCGCAGTAATGCAAAAGTACATAAAATTAGTAGAGCGTGGTTTCGCTCCACGGAACTCTGGGTTAGGGGCCCAGCACGCTTCCACTGCGCCACTCTGCTACACTCTAGTTACCTGAGAAAATGTGCAGTAAGAAACTGCGCTATAATGCAAAAGTATATAAACTCAGCAGAGCGTGGTTTCGATCCAAGGAACTCTGGAATATGGACCCAGCACGCTTCCACTGTGCCACTAAGCTGCACTCTAGTTACGTTAGAAAATGTGCAGTATGGAACTGCGCGCGAATGCAGAAGAACATAAAATTAGTAGAGCATTGTTTTGATCCACGGGCCTCTGGGTTATAGGCCTAGCACGCTTCCACTGCGCCACACTGCTGCCTTACAGTTACGTGGAAAAATTTGCAGAAAAAAAGTGCGCACTAGTGCAAAAGAAAGACAATTTAGCAGAGCGTAGTTTCAATCCACGGACCTCTGAGTTATTGGCCCAGCACGCTTCCACATCGCCACTCTGCTGCATTCTAGTTACGTGGGAAAAATTGCAGTAAGAAATTGTGCACTAATGCAAAAGCATATAAAGGTAGCAGAGCGTGGTTTTGATCCACGGACCTATGGGTTATGTGCCCAGCACGCTTCCACTTCGCCACTCTGCTGCACGTAAGTTACGTGAGAAAACGTGCAGTAAGAATGTGCGCACTAATGCAAAAGAACATAAAATTAGTAGAGCGTGGTTTCGCACCAAGGAACTCTGGGTTATGAGCCCAGCACGCTTACACTGCGCCCCTCTGCCACAATCTAGTTACGTGAGAAAATGTGCAGTAAGAAACTGCGCTCTAATGCAAAAGTATATAAACTCAGCAGAGCGTGGTTTCGATTCAAGGAACTCTTGAATATGGACCCAGCACGTTTCCACTGCGCCACTATGCTGCACTCTAGTTACGTTATAAAATGTGCAGTATGGAACTGCGCACTAATGCAAAAGAAAATAAAATTAGTAGAGCATGGTTTTGATCCACGGGCCTTTGGGTTATAGGCCCAGCACGCTTCCACTGCGCCACACTGCTGCATTACAGTTACGTGGAAAAATTTGCAGAAAAAAAGTGCGCCCTAGTGCAAAAGAAAATAAATTTAGCAGAGCGTAGTTTCAATCCACGGACATCTGAGTTATGGGCCCAGCACACTTCCACATCACCACTCTGCTGCATTCTAGTTACGTGGGAAAAAGTGCATTATGAATTCTGCACTAATGCAAAAGTATATAAAGTTAGCAGAGTGTGGTTTAGATCCACGGACCGATGGAATATGTGCCCAGCACGCTTCCACTGCACCATGCTCTGCATTCTAGTTACGTGGAAAATGTGCAGTGAGAAAGTGTGCACTAGTGCAAAAGAAAATTAAATTAGCACAGCGTGGTTTCTATACACGGACATCTGGATTATACGCCCAGCACGATTCCACTGCGCCACTCTGCTGCATTAGAGTTACGTGGGGAAATGTGCACTAAGAAAGTGCACACTATTACGAAATAAAACAAAATTAGCACACCGTGATTTCGATCCACGGACCTCTGGGATATGGTCCCAGCACGCTTCCACTGCACTGCTCTGCTGCATTCTAGTTACGTGGGAAAATGTGCACTAAGAAAGTGCACACCATTGCGAAATGAAACAAAATTAGCAGAGCGTGGTTTGCTCCATGGAACTCTGGGTTATGGGCCCAGCACGCGTCCACTGCGCCACTCTTCTCTACTCTAGTTACGTGAGAAAATGTGCAGTAAGAGAGTGTGCACTAATGCAAAAGATTATAAAATTAGCAGAGCGTGGTTTAGATTCATTGACCTCTGGGATATGGTCCAAGCACGCTTCCACTGCACCGCTCTGCTGCATTCTAGTTACGTGGGAAAATGTGCACTAAGAAAGTGCACACTATTGCGAAATAAAACAAAATTAGCAGAGCGTGGTTTCGCTCCACGGAACTTTGGGTTAGGGGCCCAGCACGCGTCCACTGCGCCACACTTCTCCACTCTAGTTACGTGAGAAAAAGTGCAGTAAGAAAGTGGGCACTAATGCAAAAGATTATAAAATTAGCAGAGCGTGGTTTAGATTCACGGACCTCTGGGTTGTGGGCTAAGCACGCTTCCACTGCGCAACTCTGTTGCATTCCAGTTACGTGGAAAAATGTGCAGAAAGAAAGTGTGCAATAATGCAAAAGAAAATAAAGTTAGCAGAACGTGGTTTCGATCCACGGACCTCTGAGTCAAGCGCCCAGAACGCTACCACTGCGCCACTCTGCTGCATTCTAGTTACGTGGAAAAATGTGCAGTAAGAAATTGCGCACTAATTCAAAAGAATACAAAGTTAGCAGAGCGTGATTTCGATCCACGGACCTTTGGGTTATTGGCCCAGCACGCTTTCACTGCACCACTCTGCTGCATTAGAGTTATGTGAAAAAATGTGCAGAAAAAAAGTGCGCACTTGTGCAAAAGAAAATAAATTTAGCAGAGCGTAGTGTCAATTCACGCACCTCTGTGTTATTGGCCCAGCACACTTCCACATCACCACTCTGCTGCATTCTAGTTACGTGGGAAAAAGTGCATTAAGAAATTGTGCACTAATGCAAAAGTATATAAAGTTAGCAGAGCGTAGTTTAGATCCACGGACCTACGGAATATGTGCCCAGAACGCTTCCACTGCACCATGCTCTGCATTCTAGTTACGTGGAAAATGTGCAGTGAGAAAGTGCGCACTAATGCAAAAGAAAATTAAATTAGCACAGCGTGGTTTCTATCCACGGACCTCTGGATTATAGGCCCAGCACGGTTCTACTGCGCCACTCTGCTGCATTCTAGTTACGTGGGAAAATGTGCACTAAGAAAGTGCTTACTATTGCGAAATAAAACAAAATTAGCAGAGCGTGGTTTCGCTCCACGGAACTCTGGGTTATGGGCCCAGCACGCGTCCACTGCGCCACTCTTCTGCACTCTAGTTACGTGAGAAAATGTGCAGTAAGAAAATGCTCACCAATGCAAATGAATATAAAATCAACAGAGCGTGGTTTCGATCCACGGACCTTTTGGTTATGGGCCCAGCACGCTTCCACTGCGTAACTCTGCTGCACTATAGTTACGTGAGAAAATGTGCAGTAAGAAACTGCGCACTAATGCAAAAGAACATAAAATAAGTAGAGCGTGGTTTCACTCCACAGAACTCTGGGTTATGGGCCCAGCAAGCTTCCACTGCGCCACTCTGCTACACTCTAGTTACGTGAGAAAATGTGCAGTAAGATACTGCGCTATAATGCAAAAGTATATAAACTCAGCAGAGCGTGGTTTCGATCCAAGGAACTCTGGAATATGGGCCCAGCACGCTTCCATTTGGCCACTCTGCTGCATTCTGGTTACGTGGGAAAAAGTGCAGTAAGAAATTGTGCACTAATACAAAAGTATATAAAGGTAGCAGAGCGTGGTTTCAATTCACGGACCTATGGGTTATGTGCCCAGCACGCTTCCACTGCACCACGCTGCCGCATTCTAGTTACGTGGAAAATGTGCAGTAAGAAAGTACGAATTAATGCAAAAGAAAATAAAATTAACAGAGCGTGGCTTCGATCCATGGACCTCTGGGTTATGGGCCCAACACGCTTGTACTGCGCCACCCTGCTGCACTTTGGTTACGTGAGAAAGTGTGCAGTAAGAAATTGCGCACTAGTGCAAATGAATATAAAATTAGCAGAGCGTGGTTTCGATTCAAGGAACTCTTGAATATGGGCCCAGAACGCTTCTACTTTGCCACTCTTTTCCACTCTAGTTATGTGAGAAAATGTGCAGTAAGAAAGTGTGCACTAATGCAAAAGATTATAAAATTAGCAGAGCGTGGTTTCGATCCAAGGACCTCTGGGTTATGGGCCAAGCATGCCTTCACTGCGCCACTCTGCTGCACTCTAGTTACGTGAGAAAATGTGCAGTAAGAAACTGCGCACTAATGCAAAAGAATATAAAATTAGCAGAGCGTGGTTTTGATCCATGGAACTCTGGAATGTGGGCCCAGCATGCTTCTACTGTGCCACTGTGCCACTGTGCCGCACTCTAGTTACGTGCAAACATATGCAGTAAGGAACTGAACTGCGCACTAATGCATAAGAATATAAAATTATCAGAGCGTGGTTTTGATCCACGGACGTCTGGGTTATGGGCCCAGCACACACCCACTGCGCCACTCTGCTGCACTCCAGATACCTGTGAAAATAAGCAGTAAGAAGTGCGCGCTATTGCAAAAGAAATAAAGTTAGCAGGGCGTGGTTTCGGTGCATGGAACTCTGGGTTATGGCCCCAACACGCTTCCACTGCGCCACTCTGGTACACTCTAGTTACGTGAGAAAATGTGCAGTAAGAAACAGCGCTATAATGCAAAAGTATATAAACTCAGCAGAGCGTGGTTTTTATCCAAGGAATTCTGGAGTATGGGCCTAGCCCGCTTCCACTGCGCCACTCTGCTGCACTCTAGTTACGTTGAAAATGTGCAGTAAGGAACTGCGCACTAATGCAAAAGAACATAAAATTAGTAGAGTGTGGTTTTGATCCACGGGCCTCTGGGTTATAGGCCCATCACGCTTCCACTGCGCCACTCTGCTGCAATAGAGTTATGTGGAAAAATGTGCAGAAAAAAAGTGCGCACTTGTGCAAAAGGAAATAAATTTAGCAGAGTGTAGTTTCAGTCCACTGACCTCTGAGTTATGGGCCCAGCACGCTTCCACATCACAACTCTGCTGCATTCTAGTTACGTGGGAAAAAGTGCATTAAAAATTGTGCACTAATGCAAAAGTATATAATGTTAGCAGAGCGTGGTTTAGATTCACGGACCTATGGGTTATGTGCCCAGCACGCTTCCACTGCATCATGCTCTGCATTCTAGTTACGTGGAAAATGTGCATTGAGAAAGTACGCACTAATGCAAAAGAAAATTAAATTAGCACAGCGTGGTTTCGATCCACGGACCTCTGGATTATAGGCCCAGCACGGTTCCACTGCGCCACTCTGCTGCATTCTAGTTACGTGGGAAATTGTGCACTAAGAAAGTGCACACTAATGCAAAATAAAGTAAATTTACCAGAGCGTGGTTTCGATGCACGGACTTCTGGCATCTGGTCCCAGCATGCTTCCACTGCGCCACTCTGCCGCATTCCAGTTACGTGGGAAAATGTCCAATAAGATTATGCGCAACAATGCAAAAGAATATAAAATTAACAGAGCGTGGTTTCGATCCACAGATCTCTTGGTTATAGGCCCAGCACGCTTTCACCGCGCCACTCTGCTGCACTATAGTTAAGTGAGAAAATGTGCAATAAGGAACTGCGCACTAAGGCAAAAGAAAATAAAATTAGCAGAGCGTGGTTTTGATCCACGGACCTCTGGGTTATGGGCCCAGCACACTCCCACTGCGCCACTTTGCTGCACTCGGGTAACGTGAAAAAACGTGCACTAAGAAACTGTGCACTAATGCAAAAGAATATAAAATTAGAAGAGCGTGGTTCAGATTCACGGACCTCTGGGTTATGGGCCCAGCACGCTTCCACTGCACCACTCTGCTGCCTTCTAGTTTCGTGAGAAAAGTTAGTTAGAACGCAAAAACTTGACACAATCACTCACACACGCACACACCCATGCATCAAACACACAGCGCTCACTTCCAAGTGATTTATTCATAGCTCGAAGGCTTGAATATACACCGGACACATTGTGCGCACACACGCCAAAGAAGGCCAACAGCATACATTATCAAAACGTACAGTTAATCAACGTCATCGCCTTAGAGCGATAATGTGATGTTCGCTTGGTAACAAAGAAATTGAAGGGGCACTTATACAGTTATCTTTATTTTTTTTTCAATGAAAAAGGCTTCTAACACTTCACTTGCAATTTTACTTGCGCTTCTACCCAGAATCTTTGTTTCAGAAAATCGTGCGTCACAACCACACGAGATGACACGCGCAACCTGGTGCGCATACTTGTCATCTCTTTTCGTTAATTTTCGGGCGTGTTCCTTTAGTCTGTCACTAATACACCGTTCGGTTTGGCCAATGTTCACTTTTTCGCAGGATAAGGGTATGGAGTACACAGCCCCCATGGAACACTTAACAAAGGCCCTCTCATGTTTCTTCTGACAGCCGCGCTTCTTTCTATCGCACACACTTTGGCACAGTCTTCCAACCAAGACCGGGACAGATGCCTACAAGATGGTATGAACTGTTTATCGAAATGTGCACTGCATAATCAAAATAGATCGAAAGTTACAGGCTTGAATAACATCGTGTCGTTCTTTAAAAACCAGAAATTAACATTATTGCTAGCCGACAAAGAAAGTTGCTTTGTGGTCATGCCTGAGGGAGCTTACAAAGAAAAGGCTTTAGCGGCTATCAAGAAGAACTTCCGCCCAGTTAAGTTGGGAGCGACTCGCGTTAAGTCTAAGTTCGCTGATTTTTGCAAGAATGCTGGGCTTACAACGTTAGCTAAGAACATAAAGAACAGCAAAGGGAGCAACCTGAACGTTTTTTTCTCGGCCAAGAGACGCAAACCGGATGTACCTTTTCGCACTATTGTTAGTGAAGGAGGGTCTTGGCAGATTAACGTTAGCAGATTTCTTCAGAGCAAGCTAAAGAATCTCGTGGTGAATGACCCTTTCCGTGCGAAGGGCTCAAGTGATGTGTGCGACTCTTTGCGGTCTCGCGATACCACAGGCAACGCCTTTTCAGTGGATGTTGTAGATCTGTATTATTCCGTGCCGCATAACAAGCTTCTAGCCTCTGTAAAATCCTGCATAGGAGAGAATGGTGACGTCGATTTGATCAATGACGCGGGCGTTAATGTAGACAATTTTTTATCGCTTTTAGAATTTTATCTGAATACAACTTTTATTATGTTTGACGAAAAGCCCTTTCTTCAGCGGCAAGCAATCTGCATTGGTTCCTGTGTTGCCCCGGTCATTTGCGGTATTTTTCTAGCGGATGTAGACAGGGATTCGGACAATGCTTTTAAAGGGGGGAAGGTTTTAAATGTTTTTAGGTACGTTGACGATTTTTAATTCTTTTAGATAAACAAGGTGACCTTACATCCCCTGATTTTATTTTAAACATTTTTATAAAACTAGGACGAGGGCTTTCCTTTAATGTCGAATTGCCTCAAGAAGCTTGTCTGCAGTTTTTAGACTTAAGCCTCACGTAGAACGATAAGCATATGTGGTGGTCTTATCATCCTCGTGTTGAGAAGCAGCTGTTGCCGTACGATTCTGCCCACTGAAAGATTGTGAAGAGGGGCGTTGCGTCTCTTTGCTTAGAATCAGCGCTAAAAAGGTCGTGCCCACACAGCATGAAACTTAGTTTCCTTAATCAGGTGAGCCGACTAGAGGCTGCTGGGTTCCCTCGATCGGTCATTACGGCCGTTGCTGAATCACTTCTGCAGAAGTTTAAACGTGGAACACGGGAAGCGATGACTGCTACCCAGACCTTAAGGAGTAGGCCACAAGTTGTGCCATATATTCATAAGGTCTCGCACAACCTTAAGAAAGTCGCGGCCAGGCACGGCGTACCGATGGTGTTTTCCGCACCAGAAAAAATTGGAAGACTGTGCCAAAATGTGCGCGATAGAAAGAAGCGCGGCTTTCAGAAGTAACATGAGAGGGCCTTTGTTAAGTGTTCCATGGGGGCTGTGTACTCCATACCCTTATTCTGCGGAAAAGTGAACATTGGCCAAACCGAACGGTGTATTAATGACCGATTAAGGGAACACGCCCAAAAATTAACGAAAAGAGATGACAAGTATGCGCACCTGGTTGCGCATGTCATCTCGTGTGGTTGTGACACACGATTTTCTGAAACGAAAATTCTGGGCAGAAGCGCAAGTAAAACTGCACGTGAAGTGTTAGAAGCCTTTTTCATTGAAAAAAAATAAAGATAACTGTGTAAGCGCCCCTTCAATTTCGTTGTTAACAAGCGAACATCAGTTTATCGCTCTAAGACGATGACATTGATTACCTGTACGTTTTGATAATGTATGCTGTTGGCCTTCTTTGGTGTGTGCACAATGTGTCCGGTATATATTCAAGCCTTCGAGCTATGAATAAATCAGTTGGAAGTGAGCGCTGTGTGTTTGATGCATGGGTGTGTGCGTGTGTGAGTGATCGTGTCAAGTTTTCGTGCTCTAATTAACTTTTCGAAATGATCTACCAACTAGCCCAACAGCAAGTTCTCTTAGTTTCGTGAGAAAACGTACACTAAGAAAGTGCACACTATTGCAAAATAAAATAAATTTAGCAGAGCGTGGTTTCGCTCCACGGAACTCTGGGTTATGGGCCCAGCACGCTTCCACTGCACGACTCTGCTAAGAATATAAAACTAGTACAGCGTGGTTTTGATCCACGGACCTCTGAGTTATATGCACAGCCCGCTTTCACTGCTCCACTCTGCTGCACACTAGTTACGTGAGAAAATGTGCAGTAAGAAACTGCGCTCTAATGCAAAAGAATATAAAATTAGCAGAGCGTGGTTTATATTCACGGACCTCTGGCTTATGGGCCCAGCACGCTTCCACTGTACCAATCTGCTGCATTCTAGTTACGTAGGAAAAGGTGCAGTAAGAAAGTGCACACTAATGCAAAAAAATAAATTTAACAGAGCGTGGTTTCGCTCCACAGAACACTGGGTTATGGGCCTAGCACGCTTCCACTGCGCCACTCTGCTGCATGCTAGTTACGTGAGAAAGTATGCAGTAAGGAACTGCGCACTAATGCAAAAGAACATATAGTAGAGCATGGTTTTGATCCACGGGCCTCTGAGTTATAGACCTAGCACGCTTCCATTGCGCCACTCTGCTGCATTTTAGTTACGTGGAAAGATGTGCAGAAAGAAATTGCGCACTAATGCAAAAGAATGTAAAGTTAGCAGAGCGTGGTTTCAATCCACGAAACTCTGGAATATGGGCTCAAGCCGCTTTAACTGCGTCACCCTGCTGCACTCAGGTCACTTGAGAAAATATGCAGAAAGAAAGTGCGCACTAACGCAAAACAAAATAAAATTAGCAGAGCATGGTTTCGATCCACGGACCTCTAGGTTATGGGCGCAGCACGCTTCTAATGTGGCATTCTACTGCATTCTAGTTACGTGGGAAAATGTGCAGTAAGAAACTGCGCACTAATGCAAAAGAGTATAAAATTAGCAGAGCGTGGTTTAGATCAACGGACCTCTGGGTTATGGGCCCAGCACACTTCCACTGCACCACTCTGCTGTATTCTAGTTACGTGATAAATTTTGAGGTAAGAAACTGCGAACTAATGCATAAGAATTAAAATTATCAGAGCGTGGTTTTGATCCACAGACTTTTGGGTTATGGGTCCAGCACACTCCCACTGCGCCACTCTGCTGCACTCTAGATACGCGGAAAAATGTTCAGTAAGATCGTGCGCACTAATGCAAAAGAAAATAAAATTAGCACAGCGTGGTTTCGATCCACCAACCTCTGGATTATAGGCCCAGCACGCCTCCACTGCGCCACCCTGCTGCACTTTAGTAACGTGAGAAAACCTGCAGTAAGAAACTGCGCACTAATGCAAAAGAATATAAAAATTGCAAGGCGTGGTTTCACTCCACGGAACTTTGGAATACGGGCCCAGCATATTTCCACTGTGCCACTCTGCCGCACTTTAGTTCCGTGGAAAAATATGCATTGAGGAACTGCGCACTAATGCATAATATAAAATTATCAGAGCGTGGTTTTGATACATGGACCTCTGGGTTATGGGCCCAGCCCACACCCACTGCGCCACTCTGCTGCACTCCAGATACTTGTGAAAATGAGCAGTAAGAAAGTGCGCACTAATGCAAAAGAATATAAAATTAGCACAGCGTAGTTTTGATCCACGGACCTCTGGATTATGGGCCCAGCACACTTCCACTGCGCCACCCTGCTGCCCTCTGCTTTCAGGGGAAAATGCGCAATAAGAAACTATGCACTAATGCAAAAGAATATAAAATTAGCAGAGCGTGGTTTAGATTCACGGACATCTGGGTTATGGGCGCAGCACGCTTCCACTGCACCACTCTGCTGCAATCTAGTTACGTGGGAAAATGTGCAGTAAGAAACTGCGCACTAATGCAAAAGAACATAAAATTAGTAGAGCGTGGTTTGATCCATGGACCTTTGGGTTAAGGGCCCATCACGCTTTCGGTGGTTCACTCTGCTGCACTGTAGTTGCGTGAGAAAATGTGCAGTAAGAAAGTGTGTGTGTGTTTTTCCCCCTCTATATTTAAAAATGACTAAAAGGAAAAAGGGGGGTAGCCCGTACCATCAGGAGGTGTAACGGGCTCAAGCCATTCTAACATAAATGAAGAGGGGAAACTTCCCAAATTTTTTTTTGAAAAAGCCAGTTAGTTAAAAAATTAACATGGGTAAAACCTAGTGAGTGCAACATGAAACTGTAATAAATAAACAAGTTAGCTTCTCAGGAGTGAGCAGGTCGATATGCAGCAGCATCGTATTTCCCCCACTTGAGCTTGTGTGTGTGTGTGTGTGTGTGTGTGCGTGTGTGTGTGTTGTGTGTGTGTGTTTGTTTTAAACGCATTGTCGTCGAATGCAGAAAGTCCAAAAACAAACAACGAAGTGGGATGCGAGCCAGTGGTCTTGAAGATGGGTAAACGTTGACGAGGATGGTAGCAGTGGCCTCTGTGATGTCGAAGCCCATTTCTTCACCAGGAGTCATGTAGCCAGGCGCGTCGATCTGTCGTTCTAACAAGCGATGCAGCAGGGAACCTTGGGCAGCCTGTTTGCCGCTGCGAACTTAGACAAGGCGCCATTCGCAATAGTAACAAGCTTTAAAAAAAAGGCGGGGGGGGGGGGGCAGGATTAGGTACTTGCGCAAGCGTTGCGAATGCTATGGTTCGAGTACTTAGGGAAAATGGAGCAGTGGTGCTATCGTTATCAGTCGCCGAGGTTTTCCCCCACCTTTGTTGGCATAACTGCAACTGTAATCGAGAGCATTTACGCAAAAGTTGTGATAGGGAGGTGATTCGGAGTATGAAGCGACGTCCTGATAAAGTGTTGGTAGCTAATGCGTGTCATGTGGATATCATAGAAACAGAGTTGCGCATGACAGTCATTAGCTGAAGTAGATACGCGCGAGATTTTCTATTGGTAAATAGCTCATAATATTGCGCACGTAATGTTGTATCACTTTTGTGCACGCGTAAATGGGTCACAATGTGTTGCGTGTTTGGGCATTCGTTAAAGTAGTGTTGTTCACTCAAGCAAGGTGCACCACACATGCACCGGTCTGATGCAGTTATATTGAATCGATGAAGATAATACTGAAAGTGTCCGTGACCAGATAATAAGTGTGTTAGGTTTTTAGGAGGGGGGAACTTTGTACGGACTTATGATCCAATGAAATAGCGTTGTCTCAGGTCCCTCAGTCTGCCAATGGGTGTGCCAATATGAATTCAAGATTTTATGGAACTGAGTTCATACTGACCGAATAGATATTTTGGCGTAACGCAAGAAGCCTGATTTTCCTCCTAATGCAGCTGTAGCGCCAGCTAGCTCATTTCCCAAAATTCCCATATGGCCAGGTATATGAAACAATTTTATAATTTTGCCTGACGAGATTATATGGTTAAGAAGCAGCTTAATGTTCCGAATTCTTTCATCGTTATCAGTGAGACTTGAAAGTTTCATTAGAAGCGATAGACAGTCTGTGTAAATGTGGGCTGGCGTATTAAAATTGTTTGTAAAAACAAAATGAAAGGCTTCTTGGAATGCTAATAATTCCGTGTCGTATGCGCTTGAAGCGTTGCGGATCTGAAATTTTCTAACAGTTATGATTTTTCCATCCTTTGTCAAAGCAATATATGCCGCACCCGCCGCGTAGGACGTGTATGAGCCGTCAGTGTATACGTGAATTGCTTTTGTTTGAAAAAATAACCGCTTCTTGTGATGATGAGAGTTTAGTGAAAGTAAATTTATATTTTTTACTGGGGTGATGAGCCCACGGACTGCATGGATAAAGTATGTCAGCCGGTTTGAATGTTTTTACACCATAATAAGTTACGTTCCGGAGTATGAAAAAGGAAAATTCCGCAGATTGTCTGTCCAACTCTAGTGGTAACGGAGGCGCGTTAGCAAGAATCTGTAGAGATGACGTACGTGTGGTGTAAAATGCAACTGTTAAGGAAATTAAGATGGTTCGCTGAACTGATAAAACTCGCGCCCTAATAAATTTTGATGGGAACATAGGCCACCATACCGGAGAGGCATACGTGAGAGAGGGCAATATCACTTGACGGTGGAGTCGTCTAATGAGTGTACTTTTTATTGAACGGTGCGATTTAACAAATGCGAGGAGCCGGGACGTGGACACTTCAGCCTTTCCTTTAATATAGTCAATGTGGGTATGAAAATTTAAAGAGGGGTCAAATAATACGCCTAGAATATAAATTTTTTTCTTTTGTTTGAGAAAAATGCCATCCATGCGGATAGATGGGCAGCGTTTTGATGTACCCATGTGTACGTTATTAAAGAACACAAAGAACGACTTCTCGGCGCTTACGGTAACTTTTTGTTCTCGTGCCCAACCAGATACCAAAGCCAGGATATGCTCAGCCTTTGCTTGTAATCGGAGTCTTGACTTATCTGTGATAACGATGATGGTATCGTGCGCGTACGCCTGTATGTGTACGTCGGGTGGCACGGGAAGATTGAGTAAGCTGTATATGACTATGTTCCACAGTAGCGGACTGATAGGAGATCCTTGCGGGCTGCCAATTGTTGTACGAACTGTCTCTTCTGCAACGTTGGTGGAAAAAGTTACAGTGCGGTTCGATAAAGAGGATTTGAGTAGAAAGTACAAGCTTTGTGGACACCTGTGCTTGCGTAAAAAGTTCAAGACTGCAGGATGCCAAACACTATCGAATGCTCCTACAAAATCAAGAGATATGAGTATGGTAGGAAGTTTGGCTGCCTTGTATGCAGTCAATTTGCTTCGCAGTGTGTATAGTGCTAAAGTAGCACTTTTATTATGCGTAAAACCGTATTGATTATTGTGAAGAAGATTATTATTGTGCAGGAAATAATACAGACGAGCATTTAGGAGTCTTTCTAACACTTTACTGAATACAGAGTTCATAACTACTGGTCTGTATGCATTAGGCGAATGGAGCGGACGTCCTGGCTTTGGTATGAATATTGCTTTCCCTCTACTCCAAGCCTGTGGGAAGTGTCCGATTCTTAAGGCGGTATTGAAGATAAAATAGAAAAATTGAGGATGGTATTGAAATAATCCTTTAATGAACAAGTAGGTTAATCCGTCG